>NC_069144.1:22766840-22986685 GCF_943734635.1 Anopheles cruzii
CAAGTTTTCAAAATGGTTTAAGTCAGGAGACTGACTTGGCCAAGGCGAAACTGACACATTATTGCCATCAAACCACGATTTCATAAGCTATGACGTATGCTTGCGGATCGTTTTCTGGTTGAAATATCCATCTCAGTGGCATGATTTCTTCTACGTAAGGCAGCATAAACGTCTTCCATAATTGTTTTATACTCGAGAGCATTCATGGTGCTCTTTACTCTGAAATAGGGACCTATACCAGATCATGAAAAATATCCCCAAATCATGATACTTCCACCTACATGTTTAAAATTTTTTTTGTAACCTGGGATGGAATTATTTGCTAGCAGGTCGTCAAACATTACACTGAGAGTCCGAACGAAACAAATTTATTTTGGTTTCGTCGTTCCATAAAATATTATGCCAATTTTTCGTAACCCTCGGTACCTTCCCATGAACGATATTGAGCAGCAAACTGTTACCTCATCTGTAATTTTTTTTAATCAATAGTGGCACTTTTCTTGCAATTAGCCCTGGTAGATTAGCTTCTTGTAACCGCCTATGGACAGGTTTTGGGCTAATAATGTTATTTATTATTGAGCAAATCGTTCTAGACGAACCAAACGGATCCGCTTTGGCCAAAAATGATATGCGATGATCTCGTTGGCTTGGTTTTTCTTGGTCTATCTCGCGTTTCCTTTGTTTTTTCCACAACAAAGCATTTCTCACAAAATTTACTGATTTTCCTAGTACTTTGGCGATGCTTTTGTACGTTGCGCCTTCCTTGCGCATATTCTTCACAATCTTTCTTTCCTCAGGGTTGCAATGAGTGCATCTGCCCATTCTGGATGTCTACCTGCAAAAAACGATGTTTTTTAGATTCACAATTGAACAATTGATTGCAGCAAGATCAAATAAACCAATTCCTTTCAAGAAGTCTGGTGAAATCGCAGCGTATACAACGAATTACCTATTTTATTGACCAGGCCAAATCAGACCGCTGTCAAAATAAGTGGTAACACACCTGTCACTTTTGACATAAGTATCACCAACATAGCAAAAAAATGACATAAACTAGTATATCTAAGTACAGTATTAGTTTGGTGATCATTGGTTTAGTAATGGCTTGAGTACAGTTCAAATTGTATCAGCTTCACACAATTACCTATTTCATTGACCAGCTGTGTATGTCTTGAAGATCAGCAAAGATTAAAATGCACAGAACGTTCGGAAGCTTGCTGATCGCGACCTCATCGTAGGTCTGGCTGCCGGATCCGGAACCGGTAGCTTCTCGGTGGGTACCTGGGTACCGCTATCTTGCACATAAAACAAATCAAGAATTCAATCAAGAAATGCTGCATCTAATGTTACCGGACCGGAACCGAACCTTATATCCGACAGTGACCTTTCCAATCACAGCTCCAAAAGAAAGAAAGCCTTTCCGATATCAAAAGCCAAATGCTACATCAAAAGACGTTTGTCTTGTAAAATCATTCATTCAAAGTGAAACGAAGTCGGCCTTAGCCACCATTTGCGTGCATTTTGTGATCAATTGTTAAGCAAAACAGAATATTTGTTTCAGCCAACTTCATTTTATTATCATCACCACTCAATCACGGATTGAAATAATCCTTTGCTCCTCACATTAAGGAACACATGCATCGAAAATAATGTCACGTTGTCGAAGAACAGAAATGAAATTTTCAACCTGTATTCACCAGTCGGAATCGACCTGGGAAGAATGCTGCTGTCCATGGTGATGAGTAAATTGTACGTTTTGTTCTATAAAGTAAAATTTTGTATTTAATACAACAAATTGTAAAACTTACATTGAATGATTGTAACTACGAACCCCTTGAGGACATGGGTAGAGGATATCTGGAACTATTTGCGTCATTATCCAGTATATATATGGTGACAAAGGATCCGTGTAATTTTGGGCTGCAAACGCACAACCCTCTGTTCTAAAATCGAGTAACAGAGGTTGCCACGTCGTATACTTATAGTCCAACTGCAACGAAGTACACAGTATTAACTACTTCCGGTACGGTAAGGGACACGTTTAATGTTGCCGATTGATTACGTCGAGGAATCGTTTTGCAGTAATTGAGTACCGTCCGCTGATAGGGTGCATCGAGGCAAACGAATTTAGTCAAGCGAAGGGTACTTTGCGATGGCGTATTATTGAAATAGTAGTTGACCCCAAACGATGTGTGAAGAGTGTAGCACAAACAGATACCAAAAAGCACAAGCAAGCTTCTCATGATGCCGTATGTTGCCACAGTTTATCCGTTAACGTCGTATACCGGAGAACAACTTATGTTTAACATTCTGGTTGTTTTTCAAAGCGCTCGCTTTTATATACTTTGTTTGAATCAATGGGAAAATGTATGTTCCAATTATAAGAGTTTGATTGACATAACTGATGAACATGAAACGATTAACATTAAACGATTGTGCTCAGGAAAGGGTTCTAAAGGGACATGGTAAGCAGATTCTCTTCATACGGGATTGTTTTTCATGAACAAGTTCATAAATGCTTTCGCATTCACTTCAGTAATTATGGTTTTCGCTGATCTTAGTGATATGTTATAATGTCCTGACTTAATTGACCTGACCTGTAATTGATATGAGAATTGTAGAAAAGACCACAATACTTCATCCAAACTTGATTCATCTGCTTGCTGTGATTTTGGGAACATTTATTGTACAAAACAATTACGTTTGATACTCTTTCAGAATCACATTTCTAGATACGATATGTAAATTAGTCATGCACTACAATCTGATACGATGAATAATCAGTATAATGACTGAGACAGAGCGATTAACGTGAGAACATGCTAAAACTGCTCAATCGTTCAGTCGCACTATGATAACGATGCCAAAGGAATTAAGAATGCCTACTCGTGGAAATACAATTAACGTGACCATTGTTAGCGATTGTGTTTCTCTCAGATTTATACAATTTTCTGTAAACATGTACACCGATGGTTATTTCTGCTTTTTATTACGTTGGATAAATTTGTCAAAAGCCTAGCCTTTTACCACTCGATCATCGAATCGAAAATTCCCCTCTTTCTAGCCACGAGATATGTGAGGACATTCAAGGCTGTTACGTTGTCTTTAAACGTCATCGTCGTTGTCATTCGATATTCTCCCGCGGGGATTGATTTCGGAAGGTACTTCGAATCCACCCAATGTTTCACTTCATAAGTGCGATTCTGGAATAAAACATATTAGAGCGATGTTAATCATAATGCGCCGCCGAGAACTTACTCCATGTGGACACGGCGACTTTAGACTTGGCAAATTTTCTACAATTACATTGTAAGCGATGCTCGCCGCGGGGTCTCTCAGTTTTGGTCTAAGGAATTCACAAAACTCAAAATCGTGGTTAAAAATGAACGGCCGATAGGAGTTAAACTTGTAATCCAATTTAAATTGTAACTTAAGATAATTGATCACTTCCGGTATGGTGATCTTCAGATCAAGAAATGTTGGCTCGTTACGGCGCACCACAGTTCTGCAGTAATGCAACTCAGTTCTCGCGTACGGTGCATCTATGCACACAAATTTCGTAACTTTGATCGAATAGTCCAGCGTCCGCGTTTGGTGTACAACAGAAATTAGAAGAAAAACACGAAGCAAGTTGAGAAGGTTTTGAAATGTTCTCCCTAACGACATGGTGCCGCTCCTAACGAACGTCTAATGCGGTTCATGACTTGAAACCCAGCAATATGTAGATAGTTATGATGCTTGTGTGTAATTACGAATGCCAATTGTAAACGACAGAAAATAGAAGATAAAATATTTTCAATTGCTGGCAATTGGTCCTAAACGAGCAATTATCTTACGAATATTTTAATAGGGCAAACAATCGGATTAAAATTGGTACATCTCTCTGCGTACCTGATAAATCTACGCACTATCGTTCTTTTATGTCGTTTCCGTTACGGACGAGCAGTGCACCTAGTTTGTAGTATTTGCCTCAGTTATATATGTGGTCTGTTCGAAAAGGATAGATAATTTTGGTTAAGTATCCTCGATTTTCGATTATTTTTTGTGACGTTATGCTACTCATGTCACTCACATCGGCCATTCGGAAAAGTTCGACCATTTTGAATGATCAGTCTGTTTTTGACAGCTACTTTGCTTGGACGCGTTTTGCATCATCGTCGATTGTTGTCTACTCCAAAAGATGGATGTCAAAGAATCGTGAAGGTTTTGCTTGCAGTTTTCTTCGATTTCAGGAGCGTGGTGCATTATGAGTTGTTACTACAAGGTAGATCGGTCAATTAGGAATATTACCTGCAAAGTATGCGCAGTTTGCGCGAAACAATCCTCCCCCAACACCCGGATTTGTGAGAAAAAGAAAATTAACTTTGGCATCCAGCTTACACATCGTAGTTTCTGCCCGAATTTTCGGCCCGAACAACACACTAATGATGCCAAAGCCAGCGTATTCCCGAGATCTGGCTCTTGTTCCTCTTTCTTGTTGCGGAAACTGAAGGCGACCATGAAAAAACGATGCTACGCTACGATTGAGCAGAAAAAGACGGCATCAAAGAACGATCTGATGATAATGATGATAAGTCCCACCTCTTACCCCTGCATAGGTTTGAGAAGGACGGATTTATCTATCGATAATTACAAAATTTAAAAAAAATCAACGAGAGGGGGCATGGGGGCAAACTTCCCAGAACCATGGCATCTAGCTTCTCTCCTTTTACAACGGTCGCCATCCCTTAAAGTGTTAGACAATGCATGATGTCCCCACTTAAAAGGGAGGGTCCACTCTCCGGAGCGCAGAAGATTTCTCTTGCTCTGTTTATAGTGCACACCTCCAGTTACCATTGGTTGATAATGTGGTGCGACCGTTAAGCATGAGCCTTATCATCTGCTTTTCGCTAATTGACACCAACGATTCTATTCGTACAGAATGCCCACCACTTCCTCATTTCCGCGCGCGTGTCTCAAATCTATCTAGTCTCTTTCATTATAATTATTATTAATATTTTTGTATATTCATTTTCTCAATGTTTTTTAATCTTATCATCACCATAATCAAAGCGAACGACGACAAGCACAGTTTCGACAGATTGCTCCACAAGATACAAGATTTCACATATACAACATGTAACATATAACGTAACTACTGGTCTGTTGAGACAGACGCAAGTTAAACGACCTCTCTTATATATGCGGAGCACAAACGCTTGAATTCCCTCAGATGTACGGCTTGGGTGATGTGCCTCGGCATAGTATTGTACCATTGTACCCCCTTGAAGAACAAGGAATTACAGGCGTTCACAGACAGATAGTTAGGTAATCTCGGATCCCCAGCCCTGCGAGTACAGTAGCGGTGAACGTCTGACCCCACGACTATCCGTTCTCCCAAGTATAATGGCACAATCCCTTTCAAAATTTTATGTACAAAAATTGCCGTTTGATACGCGATTCTTTGCCTAACGGACATCCACTGCAAAATATCTAGCATGATACTAGATGAAGTGTACCGACTACAACCCAAAATTAGCCTCATAATTCTGTTCTGCAGCCTCTGCAACCTCTGAAGCTGTGTTTGGCTTCCAAGGAACAGAATGGAGGCACAAAAATCAAAGTGTGGTGACACTATTGACTTGTAGAATTGAACTTTCGCAAAAAAATTTAGATTGCTGTTCAACCTACAAATCACTCCACACTTCTTTGCAACTTTTGATATGATATAATCCATGTGCGGTCCAAACTTCATTCTATCATCTAAAAATACTCCCAGATATTTCATCTCGGAAACTCTATCAATAGGTTCCTGGTTGATAACAATAGATAGCCGGATGTCAGTTGACTTCGCTGACAAGATCATGTACTTAGTTTTCTTGACATTCAAAGCCAACTTTTTGTACTTCAACCAGCTATCTAAAGCCAGCAAATCGCTGTTCATTAGTGTCTCAGCCTGTTTTATGTCTTTTTTAGAGACAAATAATACTGTATCATCTGCGAAAAGATTGATATCACAATGGTTTAAAATACTTTTCATGTCATTTGTCATAGAACGATCTGAACTAAATCACAAAAAATGTTTTTGAAGTGTTTCGAGGATAGGGAAAAACACCAGCACAAGTGTATAATATCTGATGGAGATTACTTTAAAGGGGGTAACCCAGTATTTAAATTAAAACCAATATTTTTGTAAAAAACACACAATTATCGATACTGTTTTAACAAACCTCATATTACTGAAGCTGCATGTTTGAGTTGAAATCGATCAGAGTTTCTGGGGCCTTACCTGGTGCTACGTTAATGAAAGTATTCCGTATCCGTCGTTACCTACTACTTTCACCCATTTTTTAGGTAGTTCCTCGAACACGCGTCGACCCGACGTATTCCCGACGATTTCAGGAAAACATCGTTGGTTGAATGAATTGGTTGTGGATCGGCGCTAATTGAAATTTAAAGTCGTTGCCGAAAAGATAAGGCTTGTATTTTCCAATAGCCCATATGATTTCTAAAGGTTTTCTTTCAATCGTAGTGTAGTTTTGTCTGCTTTGTTTAGTGTCCTTCTTGCCACAACGATGGGTTTCTTTTATCTTATTCTGGACTTGAGACAAGATTGCGAAATTAGTCTATAATTTACAAGTCTTTTGTGTGGTGTAAATATTTATCATACATTAATTATACTGCACTCTGTAGAGCCCTGGTTCTATAAAAGCCAACATTTTTGCACACGAATGTGTATGTTGCCTCCTTGCCTCCACGAATGTGTACTGCCTGAGCGTAACCAGATAATGTTTGCTTAAGTCCTCCTAGGAACGCGGCTAGGGCGTCATCCTCTATAAAAGCATTTGTAGACTCCCAGCGAATTATGTGTAGCTCTTTTTGTGTAGCTAAACTTTTAATATTTTTGCCTTACCCGTCAGTACAGTACACCACCTTGTACATTTTGTGACCAGTTGTTAGACTAAATAGAATATTTGTTACAAATCACTTCATTTTATTATCATCACCACTCAATCATGGATCGAAACAATCCCTTGCTCTTCACATTGAAGAAAACATGCACTGAAAATAATGTCACGTTGTCGAAGAACAGAAATTTCACTTTTAGCCTATATTCACCAGTCGGGATCGACCTGGGAAGAATGTTGCTGTCCATGGTGAAGTGTAAACTGTACGTCTTGTTCTACGGAGTAAAATTTTGTATATAATTCCACAATTGTTTACACTTATATTGAATGATTTAAATAACACACCCCGTGAGGACATGGGTAGAGAATATCTGGCACTACTTGCATCATTGCCCAGTATATATATTGCGACAAAGGATCCCTGTAATTTCCGGTAACAAACGCACAACCCTCTGTTCTAAAATTAAGCAACCGTGGTTGCCAAGTCGTATACTTATAGTCCAACTGGGCAACGAAGTAGACAGTATTAACCATTTCCGGTACGGTAAGGGACACGTTTAATGTTGCCGATTGATTACGTCGAGGAATCGTTTTGCAGTAATGGAGTACCGTCCGCTGATAGGGTGCATCGAGGCAAACGAATTTAGTCAAGCGAAGGGTACTTTGCGATGGCGTATTATTGAAGTAGTAGTTGATCCCAAACGTTGTGTGAAGAGTGTAGCACAAACATATACCAAGAAGCACTAACGAATTCTTCATGTTATGCCGATTACAGTACACTATCCCGTTATGATACAGTACGCACTTGATAAACTACACATGCCAGGAAATCACCTTACATTCTGACATTATTTTCCAAATTCGGATGGTGTTATATAGCGGTCTTTTATTATTCATGAAGCTCAAGTCCAATTGGTCTGAAGTTACGCCAATTAGACCGACTAATGCGAGTGCTTGATAAACACTAGTTGGTATTACATGATAAAAATTAGATCTTCAATGGTATATTGAAACTATCCTTGATCGCTGTTTTTATGACTTTTTAGTCTTATTAACAAAAGACCATTTGCTCCGGTTTGGTTTATTTTGAACACTTCATGCATCCTGTAGTCTAATTAATATGGCATGGACATGATTCGTTAACATGATGAACATTATAGACGCTCATCTAACCGATCATCATTAAAGAGTAGAGTAGAACATGCGATTTTGATACTCCAAAATGGACTGGACAAATGCCGATGGTGGCCGAAGCTGCGACACACTTCGCTGCTGATAAAATCGACATACTATAAGACTTGAGACTTTCCAACGCCCGGCTTTCAAAATTTGAATATGTCATTGCTGCGTTCCGATATGTTTAAATTCTTTCTATATTATAAGTACAAACCGTTTATTTTAAGAAAATGAATTGTAGGATCCACGTAGTTCACCGCAACGACGTTAGTGTAAGTTCAGTAAACCGAGATCACCATTCGATCACCGATTGAAATAATCCTCTTCTCCTTACATTACCGAATATATGCGACGAAAATAATGTCACGTTATCGAAGAACATAAATTTTACTTTAAGCCTATATTCACCAGTCGGAATGGATATGGGAAGAATGTTGCTGTCCACGGAAAAATACACATTGTATGTCTTGTTCTGTAAAGTAAAATTAAGCATTAAATAGAACTGATTACCATTACTAGATTGAGCAAGTGGTACTACATACCCCGTGAGGACATGGGTAGAGGACATCGCCTAATACTTGTGTCATAATCCAGTACACATATTGCGACAAAGGATCCGTGTACTTTCCGATAGCGAACGCACAACCCTCTCCTGTAAGATCAAACAACAGTGGTTGCCACGTCGTATACCTATAGTCCAACTGGACCGCGAAGTACAGAGTATTAACTACTTCGGGTACGGTAAGGGACACGTTTAATGTTGCTGATTGATTACGCCGAGGAATCGTTTTGCAGTAATGGAGTACCGTCCGCTGATAGGGTGCATCGAGGCAAACGAGTTTCGTCAGACGAAGGGTATTTTTCGATGGTGTGTTATTAAAATAGTAGTTGACCCCAAAGGATGTATTAAAAGTACAGAACAAACAGATACCAAGGAGCACTAACGAATTCTTCATGCTATGCCGATTACAGTACACTATCCTGTTACTTGACACTTGATTGACTGCATATGTCAGCCTTAGCTTCTGACATTAATGTCCAAATTCGGAAGGTGTTTTATACCGGTCTTTAATGAATAACGCTTAAGTGCAATTGGTCTGAAGTTACGCCAATTAGACCGAATAATGCTAGCGCTGACGTGCTTGATAAACACTAGTTGGTATGAGATGATAAAAATTAGACCTTCAATGGTAATTGAAACTATCACTGGTTGCTGTGAACAACATTTTTATAAACAAAATACCATTAGCTCCTGTTTGTTTTATTTTGGACACTATATGCATCCTGTAGTCTAGCTGATATAGCTTGGACATGATTCGTTAACCTGATGAACGGGGCAAGCGGTGATCTACCCGATCATCGCTATAGAGTAGAGCAGAGCATGTGATTTGAATAGTCGCATTTGGTTACATTCCGATGGTTGTCTAGGCTTCGCCAGACTTCGGTGCTGGTCAAATCGTCATACGTACTATAAGACAAAGGCATCAGGCTTTCAGACGCACGGCCTTTTTGCTTTCAAGACGCCATTGCTGCGTTCTAATAGGCTAATTTTTTTCTATATTATAAGTCGTTTATTGTATTTAGTTATTGTTATTGTTATTGGGCCGCGATCACCAATCGATCATGGATCGAAATAGTCCTTTCCTCTTTATTAGAAAGAAACTATTCGCCGAAAACAATGTCACGTTGTCGAAGAACAGAAATGTAGTTCTCAATCTGTATTCACCTGTCGGCACCGACCTGGGAAGAATGTTACTGTCCATGGTGAAGAGTAAATTGTACGTCTTGTTCTATGAAGTAAAATTTTAAGTTTAATGCAACAAATTGAAAAGCTTATTCAATTTTTGAAATTACACACCCCGTGAGGACATGGGTAAAGCAATTCTGGTACTACTTGCGTTATTATCCAATACATATATTGTGACAAAGGGTCCGTGTTCTTTCCGGTAATGAATTCACAACCCTCTGCTGTAAAATCCAACAACAATGGTTGCCACGTCGTATACTTATAGTCCAGCTGGATTCCGTAGTACACAGTGTGGAACTTTTCCGGTACAGTAAGGGACACGTTTAATATTGCCGATTGATTACGCCGAGGAATCGTTTTGCAGTAATGGAGTACCGTCCGCTGATAGGGTGCATCGAGGCAAACGAATTTAGTTAAGCGAAGGGTATTTTGCGATGGCGTATTATTAAAGTAGTAGTTGACTCCAAACGATATGTGGAGAGTGTAGCACAAACAGATACCCAGGAGTACAAACAAATTCTTCATGTTATGCCGAATACAAAACACTATCCCGTTATGTTACAGTACGCACTTGACTAACGGCATATGCCAGGAAATCACATTAGCTTCTGACATTCGTTTCCAAATTCGGAAGGCGATTTATAGCGGTCTTTTATAAACGAAGCTTAAGTGCAATTGGTCTGCAGTTACGCCAATTAGACCGACTAATGGTGATGCTGACGTGCTTGATAAACACTAGTTGGTATTAGATGATAAGAATTCGACCTTCAATGGTATATTGAAACAATCACTGATCACTGTTAGAGACATTTTTCTCTTATTAACAAAAGACTATTGGCCGTTTGGATTATTTTGGACACTACATGCATTTTGTAGTGTCATTGAAAATCCTGGACATGATTCGTTAACATGATAAACATTATAGACGCTCATCTACCCGATCGTCACTATACAGTAGAGTAGAGCATGTGGTTTGAATACTCTTATTTGAACAAATACCGATTGTGGTCGAGGCTTCGCCAGGACCGAAAGAAAATTTGAACTCAGACCTTTAGACGCACGGCCTTTAAAACTTCATAAGGACATTGCTGTGTTCTGGTGCGTTGAAATTCTTCCTTATACAGGATGAGCAAATTAGTGTGCATTTTTTCATTTTGTTATAAAACAAAAACGGCTGAATATTTTTCGATGCTTAAACTTTTATTTGTAAGGTTGATTCTTAACATCTATATATATAAAAGAGTACCGCGTTATTGGCTCTTTATTCACAACTCAAGAACGGCTGAACCGATTTGGCTGAAAATTGGTGTGGAGGTAGCTTAGATCAAAGGGGGTAACATAGGATACTTTTTATAATCCGATCGCGTCACAATGAAGCCACAATACGCACAATGTGTTTTTTTTCACATACTGCAACGGGACAAACAGAGCGCGCAACAGCAAACAATTGTTGGCTTCTTTTTCTCGCTAATGAAGCGTTCCCCGCCCCCCTCCCCACCCCTTACCCACTCCAAATAAGGTCGACGCGATCTCTCCCGCTGAGGCGGCATCGACAAACGATAGACAGAGAGCGAAACAGCAAGCAATTGTCTCTCTCTTGCGTATGCTTACACTCTCTCTCACGAACGCCGAATAGTTTGGCAAATTGTCAGCCAGTGAGAGAGCCTCCACTTATTCTCGCGATCCGCCACTGTGAGCAATTGTTTAGCGACAAAGGCGGATCTCCTTTCTCATATCACCTTTCATCCTTCGCGTCGTAAAAAAATTAACGTGCGTGGAAGTAATATTGATTACATTATTTTTAAGCACTTTCTTATTTCGATGAGTAATTTTAATCGTAGGGAAACATTTATCAGTAAGTATTTACTTAAAAATAGTTAAATTGTACCGTACCGTGTATTATTTGAGATGGGTTCGAATGTTTGGATTTTTTTTTGTTTGGGAAAAATTGTGAAACGAATTTAACGTGTCAATTCCAGAAATCCTGATCTTGAGGTGAATAAGGAGATACCAGCTAACAATTAGGAATGCCAGCGCCAAATCGTGAACTGAATGACGTATATAATCGAGATGTTTGGCGCATGTTGCGAGATGTTTTGGAGGGGCAATGATTTTACTGTCCTGAAATTTCCACCAAACACTGCCAGTAATTCCAAGATCA
The DNA here is from genome assembly GCF_943734635.1 of Anopheles cruzii. Classification (NCBI taxonomy): domain Eukaryota; kingdom Metazoa; phylum Arthropoda; class Insecta; order Diptera; family Culicidae; genus Anopheles; species Anopheles cruzii. Next base: position 22,778,812 of record NC_069144.1, read on the forward strand.
GCTGACGAAATGAAGTGCTTCTCTTCTTATTGGACAACAACCGCTGAAAGGTTTTAGCCTGCACCAACCAGCGACAATGTTAATCTCTGATGCTCTTTCTCAACGTTCGTTTGTACGGGCCGGGTTGTTAGTCCCGCGCCAACCCCCTGGAACGCCGGAATCAGGAATCGAACCCATGGCCAGCTGCGTGACAGGGACGAGCGTTACCGACTGCTCCTATCACCGGGGGCCCTTGCCTTTGGGGCGGAACAGAGTTCGCCGGGTCTGCTAGTTTATGTATAAAATACAATTTTGGTTGCAGAAAATTTGGAAATATGATAAAATTACTTCCAAAGTGGTAGGTCGTCAAATCATTCGTCAAAAGCACATTTCATTGAAGCTCATTTCCACCTCGGTAGCTGTGTTAATATGCAGTATTGTGGTATGCAGTATTGTGTATGCAACATATCGTGCAAGAGAAGCCAATACACCCACAACGAGTGACATTTGACCAAAATTGTTTTACATTAAAAAATGTTAGGAATCAACCTTTCAAATAAAAGTTTAAGCATCGAAAAATATTCAGCCGTTTTTGTTTTATAACCAAATGAAAAAATGCACGCTAATTTGCTCACCCTGTATTATAATTACAAACCGTTTATTTTAAGAAAATTTATTGTACGATCTTTGTAGTTCACCGCAACGATATTAGTCTAAGCGAAGTTCAGTAAACCGATATCACCATTCGATCATGGATTGAAATAATCCTTTGCTCCTTACATTGCCGAATATATGCATTGAAAATAATGTCACGTTGTCGATGGACTGATATGAAGCTCTCAACCTGTATTCACCAGGCGGAATCGACCTAGGAAGAATGCTGCTGTCCATCGTGATGAGTAAATTGTACGTCTTGTTCTGCAAAGTAAAATTTTGTATTCAATACAACAAATTCTGAAACTTATTCAATTGAAATTTCGCACCCCGTGAGGACATGGGTGGAGGAGATCTGGAACTATTTGCGTCATTGCCCAGTATGCATATCGTGACATAGGATCCGTGAAATTTCGGGCAATGAATGCACAAGCCTCTGTTCTATAATTAAACAACAGTGGTTGCCACGTCGTATACTTATAGTACAATTGGATAACGAAGTACGCAGTATCGAATTCTTCCGGTACGGTAATGGACAGGTTTAATGTTGCCGATTGATTACGTCGAGGAATCGTTTTGCAGTAATTGAGTACCGTCCGCTGATAGGGTGCATCGAGGCAAACAAATTTAGTCAAGCGAAGCGTACTTTGCGATGGCGTATTATTGAAGTAGTAGTTGACCCCAAACGATGTATGAAGAGTGTAGCACAAACATATTCCAAAGGACACTAACGAATTCTTCATGATATGCCGATTACAGAACACTATCCTATTATGTAACAGTACGCACTTGATAATCTACATATGCCAGGGAATCACCTTACATTCTGACAGTAATTTCAAAATTCGGATGGTGTTTTATACCGGTTTTTTATTATGCATGAAGCTCAAGTCCAATTTGTCTGAAGTTACGCCAATTAGACCGACTAATGCGAGTGCTTGATAAACACTAGTTGGTATTACATGATAAAAATTAGATCTTCAATGGTATATTGAAACTATCCTTGATCGCTGTTAATGACGTTTTTGTCTTATTAACAAGAGACCATTCGCTCCGGATTGGTTTATTTTGGACAATTCATGCATCCTGTAGTCTAACTGAAATAGCTGGAACATGATTCGTTAATATTATGAACAAGATACACGATCTTCTACCCGATCATCACTAAAGAGTAGAGTAGAGCATGTGATTTGAATACTCCCAAATGGATTGGACAAATGCCGATGGTGGTCGATGCTGCGCCACATTTCGGTGCGGGTCAAATCGACATAACTTCAGACCAGACCACAGACCTCAAGTCTGTGGACACACGGCCTTTAAAATTTCAAGAGAACATTTCTGCGTTCTGTTTCGTTGAAATTCTTTCTATATTATGATTACAAACCGTTTATTTTAAGTCAATTAATTGTACGATCCTTATAGTTCGCCGCAACGATATTAGTCCAAGCGAAGTTCAGTTATTTGAGATCACCATTCGATCACGGATTGAAATAATCCTTTGCTCCTTACATTACCGAATATATGCATCGAAAATAATGTCACGTTGTCGAAGAACAGAAATTTTATTTTAAGCCTGTAATCACCAGTCGGAATAGATTTGGGAAGAATGCGGCTGTCCAGAGAGAAATATAAATCGTACGTCTTGTTCTGTGAAGTTAAATTTAGTATTGAATAAAACTTATTATCATAAATAGATTGAGCAAGTGGCATTACTTACCCCGTGAGGACATGGGTAGAGGATATCGGCTACTACTTGGGTCATAATCCAGTACACATATTCCGACAAAGGATCCCTGTAATTTCCGTTAGCAAACGCGCATCCCTCTGTTCTATAATCAAACAACAGTGGTTGCCACGTCGTATACTTATAGTCCAACTGAGCAACAAAGTACACAATGTTGACTACTTCCGGTACGGTTAGGGACAAGATCGCTTCTGCCGATTGATTACGCCGAGGAATCGTTTTGCAGCTATTGAGCACCGTCCGCTGATAGGGTGCATCGAGGCAAACGAATTTAGTCAAGCGAAGGGTATTTTGCGATGGCGTATTATTGAAATAATAGTTGTCTCCAAAGGATGTGTGAAGAGTGTAGCACAAACAGATACCAAAAAGCACAAGCAAGCTTCTCATGATGCCTTATGTTGCCACAGTTTATCCGTTACGGTCGTATACCGGAGAACGAACTTATGTTTAACATTCTTGTTGAGTTTTAAAACGCTCGCTTTTATATATTTTGTCTGAATCAATGGAAAAATGTATGTTCCAATTATAACAGTTTGATTGACATAACTGATGAACATGAAACGATTAACATTAAACGATTTAGGGTAAAGGGTTCTAAAGGGACATGGTAAGCAGATTCTCTTCATACGGGATTGTTTTTCATGAACAAGTTCATAAATGCTTTCTCATTCGCTTCAGTAATTATGGTTTTCACTGATCTTAGTGATATGTTATAATGTCCTGGCTAAATTGACCTAACTTGTAATTGATATGAGAATTGTAGAAAAGACCACAATACTTCATCCAAACTTGATTCATCTGCTCGCTGTTATTATGGGAACATTTATTGTACAAAACAATTACGTTTGATACTCTTTCACAATCACATTTCTAGATACGATATGTAAATTACTCCTGCGCTACAATCTGATATGATAAATAATCAGTATAATGACTGAGACAGAGCGATTAACGTGCGAACATGCAAAAACTGCTCAATCGTTCAGTCGCACTATGATAACGATGCCAAAGGACTTAAGAATGCCTACTCGTGGAAATACAATTGACGTGACCATTGTTAGTGATTGTGTTTCTCTAATCAGATTTATACAATTTTCTATAACATGTACACCGATGGTTATTTCTGCTTTTTTATTGCTTTGGATAAATTGTTCATAATCCTTGCCGTTCACCACTCGATCATCGAATCGAAAATCCCTCTCTTTCTGGCCACGAAATATGTGGCGACCTTCAAGGCTGTTACGTTGTCTTTAAACGTCATCGTCGTTGTCAATCGATATTCCCCCGCTGGGATTGATTTCGGAAGATATTTCGCATCCACCCAATGTTTCACGTCATAAGTGCGATTCTGGAATAAAACATATTAGAGCAATGTTAACCATAATGCGCCGCCGAGAACTTACTCCATGTGGACACGGCGACTTTAGACTTGGCATATTTTCCAATATTATGTTGTAAGCCATGCTCTCCGCGGGGTCTCTCAACTTTGGTTTAACGAATTCACAAAACTCAAAATCTTGGTTGAAAAAGAACTGCCGATAGGAGTTAAACTTGTAATCCAATTTGCAGTTTAACTTAAGATAATTGACCACCTCCGGTACGGTGAGCTTCAGGGCGAGAAAGGTTGGTTCGTTACGGCGCACCACAGTTCTGCAGTAATGCAACTCAGTTCTCGCATACGGTGCATCTAGGCACACAAATTTCGAAACTTTTACCGAATAGTTCTCAGTTCGTGTTTGGTTTTTTTTTTTTTGCGAGGCGAGGTTTTTGGGCTGCGAGTCATCTCGAAAGAGGCATACAGCAGCAGGGTGGTAACGGAAAACCAAGTTAGTGGTTTAGTGGGTGTGAGTCCCACACTGTTCCTGAGGGCCTTCCTCAGGTTCGTACATTAGTATTCCACCTAGCTTGTTAAACCAAAAAAAAAAAAAAAAAAAAAAAAAAAAAAAAAAAAAAACTAGGGTGATCATTAAGTTTTGACGTTCGATACCAGAGGGCGCTGCTACGAGTCTGATTTTTTTTTGTCATATTGGTACAATCTTCAGATGAACGTATGTGAAGTTTCATTTCAATCGGACACTTAGTTTTTTTTTACAAGCCATTTAGTATCGACATGTCACAGTTTTTTTTTCAATGGAAAAAATCCAGTATCGTGCAGTGATTTCATTTTTATTTTTAAAAGGTTTAAAAGCAAAGGAAAATAATGAACCAATACTGAAAGTGTATAAGGACTCTTCACCTTTAATTATGGGGTTAAAAGAGGGTTTTCTGAGTTTAAACATGGTCGTAGTAGCCTTTAAGACGATCCAAGTCAAAAACGTAAAAAACAGACACAACACCCGAAATCGTAAAACAATACAGGAACGAAAATCGTCCAATCACTGATAGAAATTAAGTACAAGACCTAGCCAACTTATTGAGCAGTATAACCAATATTTTGACTGAAGTTTTGGGTTTCAGAAAGCTGTTTGCACAATGGGTGCCGCATTCGCTACAAACGCATTCGAATGCATCTTTCTTGACAACATTTAAAGCGTTTTCGATAGGATAAAGTGGATTTTGTGCATTGAATCATCATTGTAGATGAGGCTTGGGTCTCTCACTATGATCCTGAATCAAAACAAGTGGCCAAAGAGTGGTGTGAACCATGTTCTTCAGCTTCGAAACGAGTTCGTGTCCAGAAATCGCCCAAAAAGGTGTTCGCATCAGTTTTTCAGGATGCGAATGCAATTTTGCTACCGGATTGCTTGCAGACTGGTGAACCAATAAATTTTGATTATTTTTGTAACATTTTAGAGCAACTGAAAGCGAAAATTCGTGAAAAAAGACTCGGTTTGCAGAAGAAAAACATCGTCTTTCATCAGGGCAACGCACCCTGTCAGAAGAGCATTTCGAAAACGGCAAAAATCCATGAATTAAAGTTCGAATTGTTGGAGTATCCACCCAATTCACCAGATTTGGCCCTCAGCGACATCCACCTGTTTTCAAACCAAAAAAAATTGTGCCCGGAAAACGTTTTTTATCAAATGATGACGTCATAATAGCTGAAAAACAGTAATGTGAAGTGTCGATACTAAATGGCTTGTAAAAAAAAAACTAAGTGTCCGATTGAAATCAAACTTCACATACGTTCATCTGAAGAGTGTACCAATATGACAAAAAAAAATTAGACTCGTAGCAGCACCCTCTGGTATCGAACGTCAAAACTTAATGATCACCCTAGTATGTCGTTTCCGTTACGGACGAGCAGTGCACCTAGTTTGTAGTGTTTGCATAAGTCGCATATGTGTCATGGTTTCGATTCAATTTGCAGCTTCATCGTGGTCAGCATTTTCCAGTTTGGCCGTCCCACCCAGCTGACTGACTCCAAACGCTCATATTTACGCTTTGATGTTTTTACTTACTGTGTTGTTATAGCAAATCGTTTTCAGTTTTATACATACTTGATGCTCCATTCCACTACTTCTGTATAGTTCTCTTTCATTCGTCCAAAGGATGCCAACACATATTTATTACATAAACATTGTCAACGGGCAACGTAGCCTGAATGACAACTTACAGGAACTTAGAACAAATAGCACAACTAATTACAACTGGCGAATCGAAAACGGAAGCAGGTAACCGATGTAGGAACTGTTAAATGAATAAAACAGTTACTATGATGGGATGAAAGTAAGAACAACAACAGAGAAACACTACGCACTCTTTTGTTCAAATGTTTTTTCTAAATTAAGTGCTTTCATTTAAGACGGGGAAATCAGTATAAAGTGATCGTGTCACAACTGTACCGAGGGTGTACACCACAAGCAAGAACAACCTCGTGACTTATCGGCGGACAGGCGAGCCAGGCCAGGGAGTGTTTGGAAACTCTGATTGAGCCCATAGGGTGGATTTTCCTCCCGCTCTGTGCATTTCCATGTCAAGACAAACCGTCTTGACGAACCTAGTCTTGCTATGTACCCCAAGAGGCTGAGCTGCAGACAATTCGTGGCAACGAGCCATGGTAGAACATTCTGAGCCGTTGTTGGGCCATTGGTTTTGTGCCGATGCTAACCGACCCCAAGTTGCTTCACCAACCGGGGAGGAACGGGAGGATTTGGTTGCGCGCGGTGTCCATGACGTTTGAATGCGATGGATGGCACGTTGGTTACGTTGGGATGGTTCATTTGCCGGCGCACGACCGCGGAATGGTTCGCTATTGAGAGAAGTGAAAAGGGTTCTATTGCGACAGCCAGCCGGTTTGGGATGGGGCGTGATACACTTACTGTGGACACCCATTGCCATTCACCATGTCTCCGGAGACGATGGACACGGTTTGCGGGTGATGTTCGGTAAAGTAGAACACTTGCGCTCTCGCGTGCTGATCCGAACAAAGACAGCCGGGAAGACCCTTGCAGCGTCCACAATAGGTCATTGTGTTTCGGTGTCTAACCGTTTCATCACCCATCACGCAACGAAGCTCGGCTGCAGGTCAAGAGAAAAGGCACCACATGTTATCCCGATGCTCGGATCATGTAAAGATGGGTTGTTAATTAGATCTTGAAGTGGATCCATCCCTGGAAGTTGTCGTGTTTAAGTGTCCGACATGAATCTGACCTAATTTCTGCTTCCGATTTCTCGTTTGCAGGCTCTTACGCTGTGTCTCGCGGTGGTGATTGTAGACCGTACGCTAGCACAGAACAACCAGTACCTTCCACCGGACAAGGGATACGCTTACGATAAGCCCAACCAGCCGTTCCCGTCATCGCCCCAGCCGCAGAACGTTCCCCGACCACAGCCTACCCCCGGACGGCCGGCCCCTTCGTACGGACCACCAGCAGCCCAGGATGATGTTTGTGTCTTAGGTGCCTCAGGCGGGGTTCGTCCGCAACTCTCTAATGCTCTCGAATTTCGATCTTTCACCAGCACCATCACGAGCCGGGCATGCCGTTCGACTTCCAGTACAACGTGAACGACATCGAAACCCAGAACGATTACTCGCACAAGGCGGTTAGCGATGGAGACGTCACTCGGGGTGAATACCGCGTGCAACTCCCCGATGGCCGGACACAGATTGTACGTTACACCGCCGACTGGAAGAACGGTTACAACGCGGAGGTAAATGCGCCCCAACTCGGCATTCCGTTGGTATGAAGCTATAACAATCTTGTCTGGTGTCTTTGTAGGTGTCTTACGAAGGTGAAGCCAAGTACCCCGAAGGCCCGGGACAGGGTGGTGCCAACGCCGGTGGATACAAGTATTAAGGGAGCGTCCGGTTGCACACCTTTACCTGCGTCGTTGTACCCTCTGGACGTGTCCGTGTCCATTCTCGCGTCTTATAAGACTAAACGGTTCCCGTATGGAGTTGCTTGATCCGGAAAATCCTCAGCACAACCTTTCGTAGTACCATATAATCACCACGCCACGCGCAGTGTTTCATTCATAAGCAACTGTACTGTATATGCCAAGCTTAAGCTAAGTAAAGCGTCTCACTATCATGGTCTGGATCAAGAGTAAAGCCAGTAGAGGTACACTACGCTACGCATCTGCCCGCCATTTCCAGCCACCCTTAGGTTCCATGTTCATTCACTCAGTACTTTTGGGCTCCGCCAGATAGTCATGCCCTACTACTAGAGGTTGAGAGTTTTCAGAGACAGTTTAACTAAATTGACCCATGCGGATGCCAGGCCCTTCAACGTTCTGGTTCCGTCCCTGTCCGAGGACACCCATTTACATACCATTCCGGATCAGCCTTTGGAAGCAAATGGAATGAAGCGTTCTTTGGAAAAGTGTTTTTTTGTTTTAGTGAAAACATACAAGTAATGTGTGGCATAATTTGTAACTTCAGCGATTCAGCGATTCAACGTTTTTGAGTAAAGTCTTAAGATTGTATGAATCGAAACACGTGAAATAAAATATTAAAAACGAACCCGTTATTTTCTCGTCAGAAGTGAACCTATCGATGACACAGTCTACGAACGCACCGAAGGCATGTTTAATATCAATAACAATAAATCAGAATTAATACATATAAAATAAAAGTTACGTTTCTTGTGTTTGTACTGATTACGAACACTTTACATCGATATTGTGACACTTTACATTTAACAACAGCCATTTGTTGGATTTATTTTTGAAACAAACACACGTAAAATTGAATAATAATTTTTAAATAACTCACACATGTCAACACTACACAACACTACCGATGCAAACGATTTCTTTCATAAACTAATTCACAAGTCTTCTTGTCTTTTATCTCTATGTACGGTTTGTTGTAACATTCGTAGCTTTTTAATATACTAGGCTGCTCATTAAGTTCTGAGCTTTTTCAACAGAGGGTACTGCTACGAGGCTGATTTTTTTTTGTGATATTGGTACACTCTTCAAATGAACGTATGTGAAATTTCATTTCAATCGGTCACTTACTTTTTTTCTACAAGCCATTTAGTATCGACATGTCACAGTATTTTTTTCAATCGAAAAATCAAGTATCGTGCAGTGATTTAATTTTTATTTTTGAAAGGTTTAAAAGCAAAGGAAAATTATGAACGAATGTTGAAAGTGTATAAGGACTCTTCACCTTAAATTAGGTAGTTAAAAAGGGTGGTTATGAGTTTAAACGTGGTCGTAGTAGCCTTCAAGACGATCCATGTTAAAAACGTCAAAAAACTGACACAACACCTGAAATCGTTAAACAATACAAGATATCGTTTTTAAAAATCGTTCAATCACTGATAGAAATTAAGTACAAGACCTAGCCAACTCATTGAGCAGTATAACCAATATTTTGACTGAAGTTTTGGGTTCGAGAAAGCTGTTTGCACAATGGGTGCCACATTTGCTACAAACGCATTTGAATGCATCTTTCTTGACAAGATTTAAAGCGTTTTCGATAGGAGAAAGTGGATTTTGTGCATTGAATCAACACTAGGGATGAGACTTGAGTCTATCACTATGATCCTGAATCAAAACAAGAGGTTAAGAAGTGGTATGAACCTTTTTCTTCAGTTTTGAAACGAGTTCGTTCAGAAATTGCCTTAAAAGATGTTAGCATCAGTTTTGTAGGATACGAACGGAATTTTGCTAGCGGATTACTTGTAAACAATAAACAATAAACAACAATAAACAATAAACAATAAATTTTGATTATTTTTGTAACATTTTAGAGCAACTGAAAGCGAAAATTCGTGAAAAAAACCCGGTTTGAAGAAGAAAGACACCCTCTTTCATCAGGGCAATGCACCGTGTCAGAAGAGCATTTTGAAAATGGCAATTATCCATGAATTAAAGTTCGAATTGTAGGAGTATCCACCCTATTCACCAGATTTGGCCCCTAGCGACTTCCATCTGTTTTCAAACTTAAAAAAATCCTGCGCGGAAAGCGTTTTTTATCAAATGATGACGTCATAGCAGCTGTAAAGCATACTGTGACGTGACAAAAATACTGTCGATACTAAAATGCTTGTAAAAAAAAAGTAAGTGACCGATTGAAATGAAACTTTCCATACGTTCATTTAAAGAGTGTACCAATATCACAAAAAAAATCAGCCTCGTAGCAGTGCCCTCTGTTGAAAAACCTCAGAACTTAATGAGCAGCCTAGTAGAGTAGTGTTGTGCGTGTACACTAATGTTACGACCGAGTCCGAAGTTTTAATATTCACATGCATCTCAGTACTGTAGACTCAACGACAACAACATTTTAAATTGATAAATGTTCGAAATAAATGATAAAATTAATAAAAACACCGAACGATGAATGCATTAACAGCCTGAAAGTATGCAACTCAAAGCGAGTAAGCCAATCAAAGCCAATTTCAATTACCAATTAGTTTCAATTAGTGAAGCGGTTGCAGATCATACACGTCTTACCACTGTGAATAGGGTCGAATATGCCGAGGACCTCATAATTTTAGGATCACCAATAGACAACGGCGGCTGAAGAACCTCCTCTTAGCTTTTCATAACGATCAAACTGTTTCAATTGGGCCAAACATTTAAGATTGAATAAGCATTGGATCAAAATTTTAACTTCAGAAGTATCACTGACTAGCAAAATGGTGACGATTCGATTTAAGCTTTTGTGGAATATTTATGAAATATCATTTGTGCGTTTGCCATAAAAACTCATATTTATGGCCATTTGACATTCTTCATCGGTCAGTGTACCATATTCAACACCTTCCAACTTACAAGGCGCGAAACAAAGTGATCAATCTCTTGTGATCATTCATCGCTCGTTTCTCTCCCTTAATTCTGCATTTTCAATATCAAAACCTGTAAAAAGATCATGATATTCTTTCTCATAAATAACTAACGCTACTATAGTTGCTTAAATACCGAGCAAAACAAAGGAAAAACATGAGAAAACCGAAAACTTCAGACTTCACACTTAGAATAAACATTACTTCAAGTCACTCAAATTGACCTAGGGCTGCCAATAGCTATAGCAGTACACGACATTGAATCATAATATCGCTTAATCGTAATATTTTTGCTCTTTGAAGCTAGAACTAACATTCTACGAGCTTGAAACACCGATATTTCACATATTATTCAAATGTTCAGGTGAAAAAATCCACTAACCACTGTATTATTAAATATTTTTTTAATTCCAACCGTCTATATTAAATATCAGAAAATAAAGCAGATGAAACATACGCGGCGCATTTTTCCTTGTTATAGCATGAAAGAGTAAAAATGATGCGGAACGTAGCAAGCACCTGGTGCCATTATCCTTGCCACATGCCGTTTCCAACGCCACTCGATGCAGCGGAATTAACTCCTAATCTAATCGCTTATGTAGGCTGGCGTTTGTTCGATGGCAGGTTCGCTAATCGGCAATAGTATTAAATGCCGATAAACATCAACGGACCATTATTAAGCGCGTCCGACTGGGAGAGTGGGACACTATTTATGGACTGCATCGCGCTCGGTGCCGGGCTGTGGCGTTGCGGCACTTTTGTCCCTACGCGGCGGGTGGCGGGCGAATATGAATGAATTCGAACCGTAACAGGGCAAGGGTTGCCCGTTCGCCCGACCGCTGGATGCTAATCTTTAGCGGTAATCATGAGCCAATCACGCGGAGAGCGGATTTCAATGTGCTTTTCGTAATCAACACACCGTACATTCGAATCCGCGATCGCGATCGTTGGCGACGGCTTGCTCCGCTCCAACCGCGGCGCGATATCGTTCAGGACCCATCAACGGGCGGCAACGAAGGTGACAGGAATTGTCAACGAGGTGCCACCAGCCTCGGCCACGACGGGGAGTCGGTTCCGAGTTTTCGGGACCGGAGAGCCCTCACCCTCGGCTAATGAGCCTCGGCTGTGACCGTGCTCGGGAGGTTTCCCAAGCATCGATTGCTCTCGATTTCAATTGCGAGGATGCGCACCGCAACTGGCGTTGATGATAGCGACATCGCCAGTGAGGGGCTCTAAATTGGGCCAAAATGCTGGTATAAATAGTCGATCGAGTGGCCGACAGATCATCAGTGTACGGTTCTGAGTCCGCCCGAAAGGAAGCGAACCGGAGCAGGATCAAACGGAACCGTTGGCGGAAGGCTTGCAAGCAAACACCAGTGACCGAACGGATGATGGTTAGCGCCGTGAAGTGAAGTTGTAGTTGACAAAGCGATCTGTGCGGTAGTGAGAAAAGTTCTTAACAGTTCTAAGCCAAGAATCTTTAATTTAAAAATTGTGGTAGGATATTCTTGTTTAGAATTTTAGTTCTCCGAACTGAGGCCGGTTGTTTAAGTTGGCTTCAGTTAGAATTAAGCACCATAGAAAAGCTTCGGAGAATCAAGTGTTAGTCCGGAATTAGCAATGCTAGAGTTTTTGAAATGTGCCCGTGTCCTCAAGGTAAGCAATAACATACCTCTTTTCCATTGAATGAGAAATTCGCAAAGATACTTCGTTGGAATCTATTACTTACAGAATCCTTTTTTATTTAAAGAAATGCTGCTAAGGTTATTTGGTAATATTGGGTTAGAAATCCAAACAGGGAAAAAAAACTGTCAGTTTACTAACCGTTGCTTGATTTCGTTTTGTGTTGTCACAGATTTTGTGCATATCTTTGGTATTATTTTTGGAAGGGTATTTTTCTGTTCTTTTAAAAATTCAAAATTTTAAAATTACTCACAAATTGCACCCCACATTGTACTCGTTCGAACGCAACTCTTCGTCAAAATAAAGCTTTTTATAGCAGCAAGCTTTCAACGAAAAAGCTCACTTTCCAGCTGGTTGCTGATCAGCTAGATGTTGCACTATGGGGAATTTGTATTGGGTTTTAGGAAGAATCTACGGACTTTTGTCAACCTTTTTGTTTTCTTTGCATGTGTTTTGGGTAAATTCAACATGTTATGTGTAATACACGCGTTCAGGAACACAAAATTAGCCAATCGTTGGTAAATTTCGAATTTATTATAAAAAGCTAACGCCTTATGAGTGTAGAAAGGGATATAAAGTGATCGAAGAATTTTGAAATAAGTAATTATTAACATCCAGTAAGTATCCAACCCACTATTATGGAAAACGTTGGAAAGAATAATTATTAATTTATTTCTTCATCCAAACTTAAATCGATATTATCTTCTTGATTTCGAAATTTTACCTTTTTAGTACATAAAACCAATATATTTTATAAACTACATAGAAACCGGGCGCCTCCTTTTGCATTACATAAATTACCTAAATTTTAATTGTAATGCCTTTTAGTTGCGTCTAAATTTCGCTGCATTACCAAAGATGATACTGTACTTTTCTCGTAGTGTTCTATGCCAAACCCTGATAAAAATGTAAAAGCAAGGCCAAACGTGAACATTTGATTTTTTCATATCAAAAGTGGATCTATTACCTTTTGATTGCGTTAAAGTAACTGATAAAAGTTGGTTTCAAAGCGTAATTTTTACCACTCTTTTGACATTGACAGATGAATTCTCGGAATCTACGCAACGCAGAAGGCTAAAATTTCGGATCAGGCATAGCTAACTTCTCTATTGTAGGAAAATATCACTAAGATCCTGTCAACATTTAAAAGCTAGTTTATGACCGCCTTTTCCCCATAGCGATGCAGGGCGCACTGTCCGTCCGACTAACTTCCCTTTGGTTCACAGCTTTGCTCATATCTGCTGCTGGTGTCGGCGATAGTCAGCGGGAAACCGGAGGCACCAGTCAACTCCTATCTTCCGCCAGCGCACGGCCACGGGCACAGCGATGGGCACCACGACGATCATCACACGGCGGACCTGGTGCCACCGTCGAGCAGCTACGGAACGCCCGATTCGAGCTACGGACCACCGCACCACCAGTCGGGCTTCCATGAGCACGAGGATCATCACGAACACCACGACACCCACGACGACAGCGGCTCGTTTGAAGATGTGACGAATGACCTCGACGTTCCGATCGCACGGCCGGCCATATCTAATGCTCTTTATGCTCTTTACGATTGCTTGCAGGAACCGGCCAAGTACGAGTTCAGCTACGAGGTGGACGACGAGGAGGCTGATCTGTCCTTCGGCCACGAGGAAATGCGCGACGGGGACTACACGACGGGAAAGTACAACGTGCTGCTGCCCGACGGCCGTCGGCAGATCGTAGAGTACGAGGCCGACCACAAAGGATACCGGCCGAAGATCACCTACGAGGGCGGGGACGAGCATCCGCACGAGCATCATGCGCACGGGCACGAGCACGGGCACGGCGGCTACTCGAAGGAGACGCCCCACACGCAGCTCGGCTACCCGAAGGAATCGCACCACGACTTCGACCACGGCAATGGCCTGGGGCACGGATCGGGCGAGTACGACAGTGGCCACAGCCGGGCCGATCACGGCATTCACGATGGGCACCGGGGTTACGATAGCAATGCGCACGAACAGCATCACGGGCACGGACATGGCCACTCGGGCCACAACGGACACGATGGACACAACGGACACAACGGGCATAACGGACATAACGGGCACCATCACAATGGTCACAATGGTCACAATGGCCACCACCGGAGACGCAGCAGCAACAACAACAACCACCACCAACATCACGCAGTGCCCGCCCCCACCCATCACAATGGGAACCACCACAGCCACAATGACCACCATCGCTAGGGATCCGATCGGAACCGATCCCTGGACTAGGATTAACTGCTGGCGTATACGGACGGCTCAACGAAAAGCGTCCACAGACCAGTACCAACCAGCCCAGTGTAGGGTTACTATGTTAGTATTTTTAGTGGATTTCAACCCCCATTTTACTGTCGCTCGCCTCCGTCTGACGAGCATTACTTTGTTACTAGCATCATTAAGCTTAACCCTAGTGGGAGCCTACACACCTACAGAGCGCGTATCGTAGGCTAGTGTAAGTAGCCGATATCAACGAATCGAAATGCAACACATTCGCCCTCGCCTTGACGGTGAATTGAAAACGTAGTGGAGTCGTTTCCGTGCCGCCAATCGAAAGAATGCCTCCCAGCAGCAGATCTCGAAGTGACATTGGTTGCGACAATTCGGTTGGCCCAATTCGAAACGGGCCACAGAATCGCATTGTTTGCGTGATAAAAACCGGCCCCATCTCCACGACGAAAGGTCACCACGACGCACGGTCCCTCGAACTGTCGTGTGACAGACTCGTGACAGTGATGAACTTGGGCCCGGCCAGAAAACGCAACGAGCGTGTTCTTCTTCCCCGTACATGCTCATTACATGCGATTAGCGTCTCCAAGATAATGAACCGAACCGAACCAGTCCATCAGCCGCCGGCAGCCAGCCAGCGGGACGCCAGCCAGGGCAGGTTATGTTTGCCATTTTCCCGCCTCCCGAGCGAACAAAACAAGAAACGGCCCCCGACGATCGATGACCATGGTTTGACAGCTTGCGCGTGGTTTTGCAGGCGTTATGCTGCGGTTGCTGTTTCTCCCAATTTCTCCCCCCGCCTCTTTGTGTGCATGGACATAATGAACGGAGGATGGATGAATGTGATGGACGTGTCCGCCGCGGGAATCGATCAGCGGGGGGGTGCTTGTCAAGATAAAAATGAAAGGCGTTAACGGCTCGCCGAGGCACCGAGTCGAGTTTTGAGTGGCACCGGCCGGCGTAGCCACCTTGGGGAGCCACCTTTTTCGGGCGCAAGTGCAAATTTACTGTTCTGCGAGCCCAAAACGGGAAACAGAAGCGGATGGGTTACGTTCAGCCCAACCTTCGGTCGCCGATCGAGGCAGGCGCAGAAATTGATATTTAACCGATAATTGGAGAAAAGCGCTTGTCAATGGGGTCGCACCTGACAGATCCATCATCATCATGACTGTAATCGGTGCTGTCAGTGATTGAGAGACCAGACCAGTAATCCGCAAAAGGAATCCATTGTCAAAATGTTGAGTTGATTGTTGCACTGCTGCAGACAATTGCAGAATGTAATGAAATTAAAGATAATCACGGGAAATGGGTGAATCAAATGTCTACAGATACAGATCATTAATATTAGATTAAGTTGCTAATCTGATTCAATGTTACTTAATGACGAAGGCTCAACGTTTTACAGAAATAATAGGCGAACATATGTGCCCGAAGGCATTATAAAATTTGCATACTTTGTGGCGCAATGGTGGCACATAAAATTATCGTAGTGCTAAAGCGTTGTGGGTACTAAAGCAACAAAAAGCCTTTCAAATTAGCTACAAGGCTGTTCAATTAGTTTTATGTTATGACCTCATCATTTGATGGAAAACGCTTTCCACGCACGCACTTTCCACGCTTCGTGTGGCCCTAGCTATAGATTTTTGTCATTTTTAAAATGCTCTTGTGACACGGTTTACTTGGCTTTGCCTTATACTAAATCTCTTTTAGTCATTCGACGATTTTCAATACGATATCCTGTATTTTTTCTACGATTTCAGGAGATAGTGCTTTTTTGGAGGCCCTTGACGTGGATCATCTTCAAGGCTTGTACTTCGTTTAAATCCAGCAACCGATCTTTCTACTATGTTAATTGAAGACGAAAAAGGTTTTCCTTTGCCTTTAAATCCTTCAAAAATAAAAATTAAATCACTGCACGATACTTGATTTTTTCCATTGTAAAAAATACTCTTACATGTCAATATTGTAAATATGACTGGTAAACAAGGAATGAAGTGACAGATTGAAATGAAACTTCATATACGTTCACATGAAGAGTGAAGCCTATCTGGAGCTCAAAAATACCGAAAACAAGAATTAACAATTAAGCAATGAAGCAATTAACAGTACCGTTATCCAAACGTAACGACCAAGCCGGCACACGAACGAGGAATTCACTTACGTTACTAGTGTTTGCCCAGTACGATTGATAATTCCTCGGCCCCGAGGCGGACTTGCTACAGTAACCAATTAGCCCGCCAGGCAGCGAAACAGCTGTTAACCTGATCACTCCCACACTCCCGGGTGGAACTGCACGATCATAACGCAATGATAAATGCAGCATAATGCCTATAATTATGCTACCTCTTCCAAATCGCCCCAATGGACTGCGGCCACCACCACCGCGCAGCAATGAAGCAATTGCATTGACACGGCCAATCGTCGATCTGCTCGCGCTCCCTTTCTCTGGCCTCCGGGAACCAGGTTCGGTTTGCGCCTTAAATTGGCATGTTTATTTCGCGTTTTGCGCACTGCTGCTCGAGCAGTGCCAGAAGCTGTGGCGGCATTTGATTGACGGCTTGGGTGGAAATGGACCCACTGGCCCTAGGATAGCGGTTCCCTTCCTGGTAAGTGCCGGCACATCAAGAGCTGCTGTGTTTGTTTAAATGGTCTTTCATTTCCACACACAGACACACACAAATTGCCATAATTTGCACCTGTGCGCCATTTTCGACCCCATTAGTGGCGATGTTTTGCGAGTTCGACTACGGAGAGGCGTTGCTCCGGCTTAACGGTACGGCCGCGGTTCTATCGGCTGGATACTCCTCAAAAGATTTGGAAACGACAAATTAGAAGCGCTCTTTACCGACGGTGTAGTGGCGGGCCATCGATCGAGGAGCTCCACGATCTGGCTGGTAACGCGATCTGCCGGGCCGAGAAAATACGTATCACCTTTCGGGAGCATGGGAAACTGGTAGCAACAACGGCACGGCACGGCGTCGCGAAGTAGCGAATGGGAAGCAGATTTTACAATCGCCAGCCGAGAACGGGGATCCGTCACAGACCAGACACGGCCGTGCGGCGGTCGTCGCCATCATCACCGAGCACCGAGAGCGGCGCGATGTTTTTCGCGCCACACCGCGCGCTGCCAACGGAGCTGTCAAAATATAATTGACGCCATATTTCACGGGAGAGCTCAGCTGCGGGGGGGGGGTGCAGCTGTTGGGCGAATATTCTGCCCTGTGCGGAACTGTAGCATTCGTAGCAGACCGACCGTAGGTTGCATCAGCGCCTTGCTGACGATGCGCCCGGTACCACTGCGCGCGGTCCCAGCTGCGTTGATGTAACACGCCAAGTCTCGGGCTCCCAGTCTCGGCCACCTCGGGGACTGTGACAGGAAGCGCAAGACCGAGGCCCGGTCGGTTCAATAAATCAGTCGTTTTGATTGGAGCAATTCCGCACAGCAAAGTGCGCCTTTCCCAAAATGATCGAAAAACAAGTGCCGCCCGGCTCGGTTCGTCCGAGGAGCGTGCGTGGTGTGATGTAACGTTATCCCGTCGAAAATCAATTCCATTTATCAACCCGCGTTAGCTTCGGTGTCTGGGAACATCTTCTCCGGCAGGACGCATTTACATGCCGGCGGCGTGAAACGGTGAAATTGTGGCATGGCTGGCAGCTCTTATTACTTTTAGCCCTTCTGGGGTCGTGATCTGGAACTAGTCGTGTAAGATCAACGGTGGTGCGCTAGGCACGGCACTCGTTTCTTCCAGCTTAAAGTGGTCATATCTTTAGTTTGTTTTGCATGTCGATTGTTGGCAAATTGTTGTATGAATTATTTATTTGTCTTTTGATTTTTTTACCCATTTGCATTACTATCATTCTCATTTGTCTAATTCTGTTTACTAATTATTTCCTTTCTTCTCTTTCTTATTTTCACTTGTCTTTTGCTTTTGATTTGCTACATACAACTTTAATTGGTTTTAAACTCTTTTCTTACTTGGACAGTGAAGTCAAACAGGACAAAAAACGCGTCACTAAGTTAAGGACCAAAAATTCGTCTTTGAAGCCATCAATTACCACCCGTCGACGCTTTACAGTTACCTCCGATCACCATTGAGCTTTAGCTGTTTGTGTCCTTCACCCAGACGATTTGTGCCTTAAAATAGCCCAGACGACGACGAAAGTACTCCACTGTCCAAAAGCACTGTCACCAAAATGGGATGCTAGTTAACGGATGCTCAATTTATCAAATACGTTCACACGCACTCCTTTCGCAAGGTCACAGCATATAGAGTGCGGCCTTGTGTAAGATCAGGTGATTGTAATTAGGATTCGGAGGTTACAAGGTGAGCCGACGTGTGCGTCATCTTAGGTTGTTTGCGTTTTGTAGGTGAACGCTTAGCGATGATCGAACCGATAAGTGTAAATGCGCAAGGACTGTCCGCAATCCGCTTCCGGGTTCTCTCTAGCACGAAGGCGTCTAATGAATGGCGCAACAAAACAATGAAGAAAATAAATTTGGTTTTGAAAATACGGAACCATTCGTAGAGTGGTTAAAATATTCCGTTTAGGTTCAAAACTATAATTTTGATTGATATAAACGAAAAAGTAATAGTATCGAAAAAACGGAGTATTAAACCCAAACCCGAGACAACACAGAGTGGCCGAAAAGTAATGCTGGTAAAGCTTCAACATTGAGACAAAACAGCAAAACGCCACCATTACGTTTAACACGTAATTCCACTCAATTACGATACATCCGTTGTTTAAGTTATTAAGCACGCCGCAGAATGGTGTGATGACTATTAGTAAGAGTGCGCGAGGTGATCTTCATACGTCATTGGGCTGGTATCTTGTGGTGGTCGTCGGTGAACAACACTCGTCCCAAGCCGATCGTCTTAAGCGCGCCCAATAAAAAGTTTAACCATAATTCGAAGAGCCTCAAAAACAAACAAGTTTAATAACTGCAATCAACCCTCTTATTTTTGGTTTCAAGCTTCCTCTTCTTTTTGTGCAAGAAGACGTTCCAATGACGAATTGTGTGAAGGAGTTGTTCGAGAATTAGTGAGGCTCTCCAATTGAGTGCAACCAATTCAATGCGCCCCAGGCGTTAGAAGAGGAAGAACACAGCACCGCAGACGAGAGGCGACGGAAAACCCACCAGTTTCATTGGTGGCCATCGAAAAATTAGATTCACCGAAAGGGAGAAAATCGACCATCGGCCGCCCAGACGGAAAGAAAAACGATCGCCAGTTCAGGGACGGCTAATGGGTTAAGGGTTCAATTTGGTCACGCCACCTCCGGTTAAACATGTGTCGCAAAGGTCAAGGGTTCCCCGAAGTTCGTACCCCCAATGGCAATGCTGGATCCGCCTTAAATTGTTCAATACTTTGTTTCCTCGAAGCACGGTGCTACCGGCGAAAAGTGTGTCCACCTTTGGCTCGGCTGTAAACATTCACGAGCAGAGATTATCATCACAGTCGAAGTCTCTTCCTTTTCGCGAGCGTCGCATTCCAGACGTGGGGTCCACGTGTGCCACGTTTCGGCGCAATTAGCGGTCGGGGCTCCGTAATCACCGCCACCAAGATCGTCGGAGCAATTTAATTAAAGTGATTGCATTGCGCACCGCACCACGGAGACACACGGAAAAGCATGCGCGCCGATGGACGAACCAAATCGTTCGCGAGTGGCGGATTGCACCCATTCCAAGGGCTCGCTCGGAGAAGCGTCTCAGTGCCGGAGGCTTTGAACACACTGGTGCAGGTTATTTGCCTACCATTCACCTTCTCATCGGTTACGGTTACGGTACGGTCATCAAGCCACAGGTCTTGGGATCGAAAAATTCTTTGCCCGCAAGATGTACGGCGTATCGAGAGAGAATCGTAAATAATGATGCATAACGTGCGCTGCGCTGCGTTGAGTTATACAATACGCTTCCAACATAAATACGATGTTCCGTGTTTAATTTCTCAGTTTCTAAAGCAATATAATTCATAGCACGAGGTGGTCGTCAACTTAAATGAAACGTCAAAAATGAAAATATATACAGAAAAATGTAACGAAATGTAAAATGTGAAATATGTATGAAAATGTATGTACATCAAAATAATATTGCCCAACATACAACGAAACAAATATGCTCAACTTAATTTCATGTAATCATTGCAATGTAAGTTGTCGAGTCTAAAGTAAAATAAGCAAGTTTGAAAAGCAAAGAAATTTCTTGTTACAAACTGCTAACGGAACAACACATTAGAATTCCACTTATAAAAAGTTCCCATTCTTTCTCTTAGAGGAAAGGACTGCATATGAAAAGTAGAAATTTATCAACATTTAAAGAAAAACACACTAATGTAACGAACACGATAAAGACACTAATAAATAATAAACACACTAATGAAACTAACGATAAAGAAAAACATACTAATAAATTTATAACATTGTTAGGAAGACTAAAACAGTTTTTTAAGAGGAAAATAAACGAACAAAATTAGTGGCCAAATTAATCAATGTTCAACGACACGTTTCAGCTGGTCATGATCCCTAACGTATATCACTTAACCTCGTTCCTTGTTCGATCGATAGATCAAACCAAATATTTAGTACTGCACTGTGAGGATCAATTGTTATTCCTTGCCAAACCAGCTTACTCCAGTCGCGTCGCTCCCGCTTCAAGTTCTTCCAAGGTCGGTCTTAGTCGTCTTCCTAGTCCGTTCTCATGTTACCTTTAATCTTTCCGTTTTTCTTCACATCCCAGAAAGAACGCGGCAAAGGCGCGTAAATGGTATGCTTAATCGTTATTCTATTGTTTCCTCGTCTCCAACAAACCACTTCCACTCGGTGCCGGCAGTAGAAAGCAATTCGAGTCGATTCTGCCTTTCATTTTTAAATGCTAAACAGCTTCTCCCGAAACGAGTCGACGGTGTTTCAAAATTCTAGACGATACCAACGGTAATACGTGTGCCGTGAAGTGAACGTTTGGCCTGGCGTGGATGGCGAACGACTTCGATTATGACAAACAAATGACAGTTGCCATCGGAACCGGAGCACGCCGAGCTCCGCCGCAGCACGTCGGGGTCTTAACCCTGACCCAAAGCGGAACACGGCCGCAGCCGCCGACGAAAATCCTATCGCTCGACAGGCTCCACTTCGAGCACGCGCTTCGCCTCTAGAGCTTCTTCAGCGTTCGCGGGCGCTACATCAGACCATTCCGGGCCTTGACGAAGACTCTCGGCAGGTACTTTCGAAACACTGCTACTCAGGCGCCCGTTAGGAGTACCTTCCGTTTTGCCCGTGCGACGGATAGCGCACAAGGCTTTCAACTGTGCCGTGCGCCGTACGAAAGTTGCTCTATTTACCGGAGCCGATCAGGGTACTAAGTCGAGTAGTTCTTGGCCCAACTCTTGGTGCACGGCTTGGCGCAGGGGACTGTCATTTTGCGGGGGATGAACAGCTGCTTTTTTGCGAGTAGCTTCACAATTTGTTGCCGTGCAATTACTCTAGCCGGTTGCCCAAGGACACTGCTGCGGAGGCGCCGAAAAAGAAAAAAAAAGCCCGCACGTGACGCACCGAGACTCGGAACTGGAAGTGCTGAGTGGAAGCGACCCTGTTTTTGTGACGATTAATTAAATCAATCAAATTCGCCCCACGTTGGAAGATGTTTATCGATCATCGTCATCTTCGCGGTCGATCGATTGATTGGAAGCGATCGAACGCCGTCTCGTCTCGGGGCTCCATCAAATCACATTCGCGGCGAGCATCTCCTCGAAATAGATCTTGCACGCCGATCGCCTCGCTTCACCGAACGCCGCATGCGGGAGTCCGAGTGGTCCGGCCTCTCACTTGGCGTCTGAGAATCAGATTGTTTTAGCGTCTTTTCGACCACAGCCGAGGCACATTCTCTTCCATTAGTCGAACCCCGGGGGCGCGGACCGGTGGTGCGCTAATGTTGGCCGAGCGAACGGCCAACAAGATTGTGGAAATGCGTAGAAAGACGCACCGGGGCTGAGTGGCAGAGCGGTCAAATATTGATCACCTCCTGCACACCGTTCTCCCCCGTCCGGCGGCCGCTGTCTACATTTGTTTAAACAACTAAGCGCCAAATGAGTACTAATTGAAGGTTGTACGGTGATGATTTTCGCGCGCGCACCCGCAAATGTCAGATTGAACATGTTTCGAAAGGGACGAGCAACTCGCCGCGTGTCGTGGGACGAGGAACTTGGACCCGCGCACGCCGCACGGCGCACGGCGGCCTTTCCCAAGCCCTAGACTAGCGTCCGCCGGGAGGATTAGCCAACCGAGCGAGCGAGTTCAGGGCCGCGTTTTAGGTTCACGAAATCATGACCGCCTAGGACGAGGTGCAATAATTACTCTTTATGGGACTCCATATATCACCTCCAGGGTCTGGGCTGTGAGCTGTTCCGTGGACCGTTTTCCGTAACAATCGACGCCAGGGGTTGGGAGTCAGGCTCACACACTCGACTTCAGCGGACCGGGCGCCGATTAGCATGCAGATTAAGACCTGCCAGACCTGGCTGCCTGGTTGCACTTTTATCGTTCATTCACCGTCACGCGACACAGCCACGGTTCATTCACAAAACCGCCAACCACGGCGAAGATGGTCATCATGTTTCGGTGATTAAGACACGGCACACGGCTTTAATCGATCCACGGCACGAACTTCGTGTTGGGGACGCTCAATTCGAGCTATAATTGTGGTAATTAATTTAACTGCTCGTACGAATCGGGGGTTGACGGAATTGGGAGAGAAAACCCCCTTAACATAACCTTAATTGGGAGAGTTTGGAGGATTCAGTGAGTGACGCTTTTCTTTTGTGGAATCTGATTTAAATTCGACTTCACGGTTCGGTTTACTTCAATTCCTGCAGAAGAGTATCCTTTTTAAATTGTATTTTCTATCGGTGCTCATTTCTATGGTAATAGATGTTCTTGGCATCGTTGGGAATTCATTAACATTATGCACAATTGGACTAAAGTTATCTACTGGCCCACTGCAATATTCTTGGAGTGACCCAATGAGCTTTGTTACATCAACAACGATCATTTGTCAAATATTTTAAGTTAAAAAAAGGAAGAGAGAAAAACAGATTAAACATACATACATTATGTAGTTGTACATAATAAAACTAAACTGTATTAGTCCCAATGAAAAAAGAACAAAAGACTAAATGAAGGAGAATTAGTAATTAGAATGAATAACGAAAATATTTGGTCTACATGTAACGAACACTGAGATGCTTGAAAGGAAAAAGG
Organism: Anopheles cruzii; assembly: GCF_943734635.1. Lineage (NCBI taxonomy): Eukaryota > Metazoa > Arthropoda > Insecta > Diptera > Culicidae > Anopheles > Anopheles cruzii. The sequence continues at coordinate 22,802,550 of NC_069144.1, forward strand.
CACAGTAAATTATAGAAAGAATCAAACACAATGCTGAAAATAAAACAAATATTGACAAACAGTATTAGATCGATTCATTACGCAGCATAACAAAGGCGACAACGAAAAAGAAGACCCATAAGCACCTAGGCCACTAAAGCAGCATCGAGGACACCAACGGAGGAGGCCGCAGAAAGGAACAACAAAAAAGGCACATTTACATCCCACTTCAGCGTGATGATCGTGACATTTAAACTGTCCTCCCCCATCAGCAATTATCGTGCATCGCTTACCTTGCACTGGTCGCCCGAAAAAAAACCCTCGGACCATTCCATTCAAATTCGAAACATTCCGTTTCACTAATCGGGAGCAATTTGCATCGCACCCACCAAGTGACCACTCGGTTCTTTGGACCTCGCTAGAGAGCGATGGCAGCGTGGTGCTTCGGGCGCTGCCTAAGAAAACTCTAAAAATACCATCGAATTTCCGTTCACCGGCGCGCAGCTTTAAGAAACGGCGAACAGGGCCGGCCGGTGTGGTCGGTTTAATGAAAATGCATGAAGAGCCGTTCACTGGCCAGCGATGCGCTCATTTAGTTGTTGTGCTAATAGTGCCTTAAAATTTTGCACTATTTCCAGTGTCCGCCGCCAGATGGATTGTTAGAGATTTTACGACTACTCTTTCTACACCCACGTGGGAGTGAAGCGCTTGCGTTTGATCTTGCCACCGGCCACAAGCGGGCTTTCCCGATCCCGAGCTCGTGAGCTTGCGCGAAGCGACCCCTCATCCACGCCCGGGCTCTGCAGACGTTCTCTGCGGCTGCCCAGATGGAAGCATCCTTCAAAGTATCATTATGTGGCTCAATCAGATTAATGATTTGGACAAGCGTGTTGCAGTCGGCCGCCGTCGGCGGCTCACTATCGCGATCCTGCAACGAGGTCTCGTCAGGCACACAAAGCTCCGCAACGGCACCGAGCTCTGACATTGGTCGCGCTGCGTGGCCTGCGATTGCGACGGGGCTCCACATACTCCAGATTCTGCAAGCCATTTCTGGGGCTCGCGCGAGCCGCGCTGCCCAATCGGAAGATCTTGATCGCAGAAGATCGAAAGATCCCCTATCGAAAGGATGATGCTTGCACGGGCGGCCGTTCGTATGTCACATCACTCTTACCACCCCTGTGGGGCTGTGGCTCGTGTTTGGCTCGCGTGCATCCAGATGATGGATAATGGAGCACCGGGAGACCCGTCCGTGGAACCTGGGGCTGATCAGATTAGCATATTTGTCCAGTGTCGCGCGATCGCTCCCCGGCTCTCCGGTGGTTCCTACACAAAAAATGGGTTCTTTTGTTTTGTCGCGAGTTGTCACGTCGCCATCGCCGCAAATTTCGTCACCGACGGATAAGACCTTGATTGAGGTAAAAATGAAAGTACATGAGCCATCTTTTCGACCATCGCAGCCCTTGGGAAAAATGATTCATTGACGGGGTTAGCACCGAGCCGTCGCGGCAAGCTGTTAAGTCTGAATAAGGCGAGCGAAAGGAATGTGCAAGCGATGTAATTACATCCGTAGGAATGTGACAAATGTTCCAAGCCAAGTGCCAAGGATGCCTAGGATTAGCTCTGTGGAGCTGCATTACTACTTCTGGACTTGAGAAATATCCTTTTTACGGTTTGTAAATCAATTCATAACAAGTTATGGCGTTCCATTCCCGTCAAGACCTTGAGTTAGTCTTCGCCTCAAAACGTGATTCCAGTGAGTGTATTATAACCGAATCTTAATATCTTAAATCGATGCGGTTTTCATTTGGGCGATTGATTGAGCTTCCCTACGTTGCTAAAAACACGTTTCCTGAAGATGTAAATACTTCGAAGGGTGTACTCGGTAGCGGCCAACTCTTTCACCACGTTTTCACGAAGAAGGTCAGGTGCGGGGTTTTCGCACGATTCGGCCAGGAAGCTGATCGGCCTATTATTAGCGGATCGATTGATCTGATCAACCGCAACCCGATCACCCGTACGCCTACGCCACAGCCACATGCCCGTGCCAGACCCTTAAATTAGCCGTGCCACTCCGTGCCCGGTGCCGAGCCAGCTGGTGAGGATCGGTTACAATTAGCTCACGAGCCAGACCAGAAACCAGCCAAAAAGCGTCGTGTCTGACGCGCTCGCTTCAACCGTCCAGGAAGTACCACTTAACGCTCTGGCGTCTCGCTGACTCCAACGAAGTCCGACTTTTTGTAACCAGAGCATCAGAGCGACACCGACCAGTGAGGCCCCTTCGTGGAGGCGAAGAAAATCAAGGGACTTCGGTGCTTCGGGCTGATGCTAATTAATGGTGTTTAAAGACGCCGAGTTCGCCGAGGTCGCCCTCAGGCAACCTTCGATTCTTCAGCTGAACGATGGACTCTGCTCTGCTGCAAGTACAGGAAGTAAACGGACGCGCGAAGGTAAAGGACACCGGCCCCTAGGAGAAGGAGAAGGCAGACCAAAACGGGGGCCATTCGAACATCATATCTGAGTTCCTCAAGTTGTACGAGAAACAAAAGCTGCCGTCACTCCTCAATATCTTGAGAAATGTAGGTTTTTTCGTTTTGACATATCGTTATTTGACATTAAGTTACGATATTAGCATTGCAAAGTGAGAGAACGGGAACGGGCAAGGCTGTCAAAATGAGGATGAGGATCCAACTTGTGTGTCTCCGTTGCCGATTCCGTTCCACTGCGAGATCCGCAATGAGGTCGCACGCCACAATATTGGACCCATCGGACAGAAAAGGTACTCGACGCCGCGCGTCCCGCGTCCCATTAACAGACCGAATCATCCGAATGGTATAAATTTATGTGGCTTGGCCTATCATACCTTTTTTCCGCCCTCTCTCTCTCGACTTCTCTTGTGACTGGGAAGGTTACGATCAGCCAGCAGACCCAGAGAGCTGTGGATTCCGTCCGCCTAATAATTGAACCCGACCCGAGCTGGAGACGTTCCAGCCGGACTTTGCCGTATCGATACGGTTGGATTGACCGTCGGCTGGCCTCATGCCAGGCGTACGAAGATTGTTTTACACAATTAGACCTGCCAAAGCCATAAGTTTGGTGTTTTTATGTGCGACTGCGTGATTGGGAGCTGCCATTTAATATCCCCCACGGCGGACAGGGCGTCTGGCGCTTCTCGTGCGGTGGCTGGCGGTCGGGTTAAGGAAAGGTCGCAAGGGTAGGCGGCTACCCCCTACCAGAAAGGTCAGATTCGGACGAAATTTTTCGGCTGCCATCGCGAAAAAGAATCCTCCCGTAACCTATCGAAACAATACACTTTAATTGCGTAATCGCGCCACACAATGGGTGGTAGAATTATAGTCCCAATTATTGTGCCATTAGCAAGCCGTGATCGTGATGACTTAGCGTACGTCTGGGTCTTGTTCTACTTTCGTTGGGCATCTTCTACATATCCGCGTGGCTCTGGCCGAGATACTCACCTTACTTGCGCGGACCGCAACCGGATGTACCGATCGTGGATCCATTGAAGGAGCCCTCTCGGGAGTCATTGATGGGCGCGATGTTGGCGATCGACTTGACTTTCGTTTCACGGTTGATTGCCCATAAGTTGTTAATTGCTGTGACGGGCCCGAAGAGCAGCGTCCCATCCGGAGCCACTCGAACACTTGATCAGCGCACCTCAAGAAACAGCACCTCTTGAAGAAAGTACCTTCACGTAGCACACTCCTGAGCAGTTGTTGGCGCTTCTTCGTTGGAGGTATAACAGGCGTCTTCAGGCAGGCGGCTTCGCCAGTCCGCACGCTAACGATCACAATCGCAACCATCAGCTGCACCAATCAAATCAATAATCCCCGTGATTATCAGGGACCGCACACGAAAAAATTCGCAGAATATGCCACGGCGAAGGCTTACGAATGACAAACCGGGGTCTCCATTAGTTGCCAATTAGCGATTAGTTTTGCCCTAGGCGCCTTTTATAGTTTGGACCTCTGGACGCCGTTTGGCTAGTTTAATTTACGGACCATGACCGGAACGTCACGAAGCACGACGAGCAATCGGCCAGTTGATTGCCTAGAATTGCCTGGTCAGTGACACCTGGGAAGCGATATTCGGAGGTACTCTTCTCCAACTCTTCCTTGGACCCAATAGTCTCAGAAATAGACGTTGCCGTAGCCTTCTTCGTAGAGGTCCACAAAGACATTCCTAGTACAACGAGCGAATTCTTCGTCTGGCGTAGGCAAACATAACCTTAACAAAACCCCATGAAAACGCAGACGATCTTCGCCAAAACCAACGCACAAACTACAACAAACAACCGCGCGAACCGAGAAACACTTCGGAAGGAAATTTGTCAAAGGTTTATCGATCCCTCTGCATCACGCGCGCACGTTCGTGTCATCGTGACGAGCGACATCCTCCGGTCCCGAAAAGGCACAGTGCAACGTGTGAACTTGATGTCACTTCGGCCGTAAACGATCCAATCGGGCTTTGATCTACATCCGTCGCTTCGAATGCCGCCAGGTCAGAGTAGCCTAGAGTAAGTAAAAGGAGCCGTGTTTACACGCGCCACTTAACACTTACCGCTCACCCCCAGGAGACCCCCACGGCACATTGGGCGATTAGCGATCTTCGGCGCCAAGGCACGATCGGTTCAAGTTCACCAGTCTCACCAGTCTTCCACAGACGGCGACCGAGGCCAGCACGTTCTACGCCAGAGCCAAGTTCCCCTGAGGTCTTCGGTCTGGGTCTTTTCCAAGAGCGGCAAACATGTGGTCACATGATGCCGTGCAGCCCACACCATCCTTGCGCAGCGGCAGCGCGACAAAACTCGCTGCTGCTTTGATTAATCGATTTGATCGCGCCAAACCGCGCGCGCGCCAATCGTCAGCAACCGCGGCGAAACCTGGCTGCCGTGGTCCCGATCGTCCGGCACACTGAACGCGATCCACATGTGACTCAATGAGGCCCTGAACGGTCCATCCCGCCAAGTACGCGCCTTTGTCGCCGATCTCCCGGAGGGCCCATCGAGTGCCATTCACAAACGATGCTCTTCCGTTGAGCCCCGAGGTGGGTTGTGGGAGGAAAGGTTGCCAAATCGGCACTGGCACACACACACACACACACAGATCGGAGAGCACCTAACAGGGGCATGAGTTGAGAAGGTAGAAGAATTTGAAACAATCACTAATTGTTACTGGCAGAGTGCTGCCCAAGGCTGCGCGCCATTCGTCACCACTCGGGAGAGGACGAGCCGCCGCCGCCGCCGCCGCCGCCGCCACCGAGTGATGGGTAGGATCGACCCTTCAAACCCCGAAGGATGCTGACGTGGCTCAACGATGCGGGTTCAGACGTTGAGTACAGCATTTGCCTTAGGGAACCGTTTTTCGCGGGTCTCTTAGCGTCTGGCTCCAAAATCCGAACCACAGTCTGTTGATCCATATCAAACACAACGTTGATGAACCCTTTTTCGCAAGATGCGTCGCGACCTCCGTCGCTCTGAAGCCACTGATACAGATTTGCACTGCTCTATGCTCCGGGTTTAGTACACCTCGGACCGATGACGAGAGGGAGTTCGAGTTGCACAATCCATTCTTTGGCCGGCTTATGTCACGACGACTCAGAGTTATGGTTCGCCGATCAGCCGAAGATTGACGAGCGCTAAACGTCCCCCCGCGGGAACGGTGCAGATGATGGACGATCCGGACGGGGACGGAGATGAAAGCAGCGATTGGACACAGCGCTGCTATGCAGGACACAGGCAGACGTTCTAACCTGCACACTGCTTTCATCGCATAGACTTTCATGGTATCTTCTTCTTGTTAAATAAACTACAACATATGAAGAAATTAGCTTTAAAATTAAATAAATAAAACGAAACGACTTAAACAAACTACGGCTGTACTTTGTTCCAAACGGATTAACTCAGTTCCTCAAAAGGCCGTCAGAATCCCAGATCGTTTATGACCCATTCCAAGCGCAACCTGGATAACGAACAAAACATAAGTGGCACCCAAGTTCTCACGACCCACAAGTCGACAGGGCACGAACGACAGGGCAACGATTGTTTGAAGAATCATTATGCTCTGACAGACGTCTTTTAACGCTTCAACTGATTGTTTCGAACCGACTTCGTTTTGGACGCCGGAACCCCAATCGGAATCGCTTATTTGGTGTTTGAAGCAATAAACCGAAACGAGTTAATTTATCCGTAGCATCAACTTTATAAATAATGATTATTTATTTATTTATTACAACAAAATACAGTTAACGGGCAAAATGTAACCTTGATGACAATAGACAACTTAACATAATTTAGAACTAGAACTAACACTAACTCTAAAGACAACTGGCGAAACGAACGCGGAACCGATGTTAACGTACACGAATTAAAGAATAGATCATGACACTAAAAACCACGACGTAAAAAACATAACAACCTAAATAAAACCAATTTAACTATGACTGCTTCATAAATTACTATACGACATGGAATAGGTCTGCTATCTAAGGAACTGATAAAAATCATTTTTAATTTGTTTTCACTTCACTTCACTTCACATTCATCATATCGAGGGATCATTTGGTCTTACATTCACATTTATTTCATCGTTTTATACCCAAATCCTTGAGCTTTGCCTTGGGTTGTGTTCCCAGGAGTTTTGCACATCTTCGCTACTTATTTCGAATTTTTATTTATTTTCTTTCGATTTTCTAACGTTTTGCTTCCGGGTTTGGACCAATATCTCTCAAACACACGTCAATACGCTGTTAAGCATTCTCCCCAACTTCTGAGCTTCGTTAAATCAGAACAACAATGAATATTTGTACTTTTAGATAAAATGCAGTCCTCGTTCTTGTAGAGATTCTTAAACGAAAAGTTAATGAGTCTTCCGGTCCTGCCATATTCTATAACCTATTCGTAGTGTAATATTTATAAATTAGAAAACAATTCGTGAAGATGGTACGGTACGGTACGGTACGAGCGGTACGAGCGGTAGTCCGCCAATCCGTTCCAATACGGCCGACCTTCGGTGTCGTACACTGTTTTCGAAGGTCTGCCCAACATCGCCCAGATATCCTCCGACATCCGATGCCCTTGAGTGTAATCAACCCGCTCGTACCGTTCATCTCTCACGCAGCCACAGCAACATCTATCGCGTACGATCGGTGCGCATCATTACCAAATAAGCAGCGGTACTGATTTTGTTTCACGCACGCGCACATCCGATTAGCTACACCCCGTCACATTGGGCAGTAATTAATGGCGTCTAAACTGGAGCAGCGTGCGCCGGATCGTCCCGAGGTCCCATCTTCGCCCTGGTGATCGATTGGTGTCCCTGGGACCCGTTCTGCCGGCCGCCGAGTTTTGACCGATTGCCGGACGCGAAGACGGACCAACCTATCGGACGGCCAGTCAGGGTCAGAATTCCTTAAATAGTGGTGGCATTTGTTCCGAAAGGCCCCGGTCTCCGGTCCGGAGTCTTACTCGAAATGAAAGTACCACTCGAGCACGGCACGTCACGGCGGTTCGCCCAGACGAAAGTCCCCCATTTTCACCTCGACCATCAGAATTAGCCACACGCCGCCATCGGCGTTCGTTGTTTTTGCGAAACGCTCACGCAATGCTGCCGCCTGTCCCCCAATCGGCTCCATCGTAACCTTGAGCGGCCATCCCGAAAGTCGGCACTCGGCGCATCCGGCCCGGCCCGTGCTCGACAGTGACCTACTCGATCGTCGGAGCTCGGAGCCGGACCCCTAGCCGGTGCCGATCGGGCCATTTTCGGGAGCGCAACAACAGCATCGCGCGCGCGGCACTTAAAGCACCCAATTAAGAGGTCGCGGTGGTGAACGGTGTGTGGCGCGGGTCGCACCCCGTCGGGGGGCCGCGCTACCGGAACGTGGTGGTCGTAAAATTAAAACGGTTTACCAGCCCCGCTTTTATAAGTGATGAATTGTTTCTCTTTCGCTGGCTGGCCATTTGCGTCGCAAAACGCGCATTCTCATCGAAGTGCATTCCGCGCATTCGCGACTACCAGGCGCGAAACGTCCGCAAACCCTTCGATAGGTCATCGAAGTCACTCTCCATCGAGCCAGGCAGCGAGAGGCCATCATGGTGGACGGCCGTTCGATCGCGCGATCGATCGATCGCTCGCCGTAATGGTTATGATATTTTCAACAATTTTATTTTTAGTTTGTTCATTTTCAATTTGTTTAATGGTATCATAACGCTGACCCCCATTCGCAGCCGTCCGGGTTGCCCAACGGAGTGCCAACGGGTGGCGCAATGTAGCGTCTTCACGTCTAGCGGGAGGAATCGGCTGTTGGCAGTAGTAGCCTCTCCTCGATCTCCGATCGTTTCGGAGGCCAATCAACTAGTGGCAACGCGCTACGGTGCAAAATCCAGAGCGCTTCTTCGACCGTTAGACGTCCACCGAGGGCATCTTGGGGCCCTTGGGGCCTTCAGCCGGGAAGAAGTGTGCGAATTAGTGGGGTCCACTGGGGTCTGGAGGACGGCCCGCGAGTCGCGCAGTGCCAAATTAATTCCCCATTCTTTGACAACGAACCGACGACCGGGAGGGTCTACACTTGGCGCAACCTCCAGCGCAGCGCTCTGGGAAGCTTGCTTGCGGTTGAGAAATTATGATCTCGTTCCCTGTTAATGGTGTGGCACGTGTGATGTGATGGCCGCAGCGCTGCACTGGTCCATCTTCCAACACCTTCAGGTTCTTCAGGCAGGACGCCAAATGGCCATTTAGATCGGCCCACTGTGTGTGTGTGTGTTGCCGAGTGGCTTAATTGCGTTTTGCCGCTATCTAGATGCGTTTGTTGTTGCGACGGGACGGTGTTGGTCGGTTGGTTTATGTTTCGGTCGCACCGTTTGCATCATCGGCCAGGCCGCTTTTCGCAGCGCCGACGAGCAGTGCAGATAGCCGCGTAGGGAGATGAGCACATTCGGAGCGGAGCACACAGGCCAAAAGCCCTTCCGTGGTGCGAAAAATGGACGCCGAAAGCGAAGACGATTTGTTTATTGGATGCACCTTGCCGGCTAATTAGCGCGGCGGTATGCAAATAGTATTACTAGAGGATCGATGATTCGAAATCACTGCAAGTTTTAGCGAGTGCTCGTTTCGCTGGGATGTGCTCTAGACTGGACGCTGCAAGAAACCACTTCAAAGCTTCATGCATCTTGTGGACCAATCAGAGTGGATTAGAGAGACTGTGAAGTAAGGAACCGAACGCCGTCTCGACAAGAATTTTAAAAAATCGTTATGTTATAAAGTATAAAGAAAATATTACCGATATCGATCATTTCTGTCATGAAAATATCCTGAAAGAACTAACTCGAATACATTACCACATCAGGCATCAGCCATCAAGTTACAAGCCCAACAAATAATTAAGTATAGTAAAATAAATACAATACTGTGACTAAATAGTAAGGGGAATTTTGACTTTGAACTAGTTTTTGATTCCGATTCCGAACAAATGTTTTCATTTCTAAGTTGTAAAACACTTTTTCTAAGTAAACCACTAATTAGTGTTTGCGATACGGGTCCTTTTGTAAACAGTAACTAAATGGCTAAAGGGCCTCGGTGAGCAAGCTCTGTCGAAAACAAGAGTTTAAAAATGCTGTAAAGCGTTAAAGACGAGGCACGCGTACCATCATCATCAACTGCTGAGCTACAACATCAATAAAATCAAAGAATTGGTGCTCCAATTGGTTGAAACCTTGGCCTTGGTTGAACCTTGTTGAAATGTCGAAAGGATCAGTGGAAACTATTTTGTGTGATTATTTCGGTCTCAGAAAAGTTAATTGTGGTGCCAAAAACGTGATGGTTTTGCATCACAGTTTCGGGATCATTTCGTCACAAACTCGACCCATATCGTTCTGGTATCCACCGTATTCGCCTGACCTACCACCATGAGCATTAACAAGACTTTAGTCAACGTTTTTGGGAGTAGGTAGAGGACAACTAAGAAATGTAGATCTATTTATGATGTCTACTAGGTACACTTTCCGGAAATCAGTAGTCGATTGATTGAACGGTGGTTGAGTCAGTTAAATGATTTCCGCGACTGGCACCAATTTTGTGGCCATTTGTTTTACTCGATAATTTTCGAAACCTGGACTAAAAGTGAAGAGATGTCGTGACTGCATAACTCTTCGAGGAGACTACGTCGATTTTGCCTATAACCAGCCTTGAAATCGATCGATGCTTTTTATGTTTGTGGTTTGAGTTACCTTTACGCGCCAACAGTATGTAGCCTCGCTAACGAAGCCAATGAGCAGTAACTTGCCCTGCTGTTCTGCCCATGGTACGCACAACCTTTGGCGCTTTTGCGTGGTCCCCATAACAGCTTGTCTCGTGGAGATCGGAAAATCTTTGATTTCCAAATCGATCTTCAACTCCGTGGTAAAATGCCACAACGCATCGCTCCTAAATAGTTCGCTCAACAGGTTCATGCCCCGGCGGTCAAGTGTGAGAACACTTGTCAAAATAATAAAAACACCACAAAGGACACAAACCCTCATGCCTGGCCACGGTTTCGTCGCCCGCCACCTGCTTCCAGAGCTTCCCAGCCGCAGTGCGATCGCGGGACGCCGATCGATAGCATCGGCGCGTCCGGAGCATTTCGTGAGCATTCCTTGTTGCACCACTTTTGATTGGCAGCTGGGAGCAAGTAATCCTGACCTAGGTTCAGGCCGCGCGCCCCATCATCTCGCCCGGGCGTCGTGCTGGTGGCGGCCGCGCGCGCAGTCAGCTGACCAGCCAGCGAACCCATCGTCTGGTCCAGTTTCCTAACGCAACTTTCCATAAATCAAGCCCCGAAAAACCAACACGCGGCGCCGGCGCCGGCAGAAAGGTCAACTGTAAAACTCGTGAGTTGGACCTGGCTGTTGGTATTGTTAACCGTTTGGGAATTTATGGCTCATGCGCGCATCATTCTCGAGAATTCCAAGTCTATTTTGAAAATTCAATAAGGCAACTAATTAGGGGAAGGTATTGCAGTATTGCAGGTATTGTTGAAACTAAACCATCCTTGCCTTTGGCCATCCAAATTTATCCATCCTGTTTTGAGCTACAATTTGAAGTTCGTATTTCTACTGGAATGCGTGTTTTAAGTCACTATCCGCCCTGTTGGAATATACAATAAAACCAAGTTTACACATTTTTCACACTGCTCTATATTATCCACTTTCGGAATGGCCCATCTTAAGTTGCAAGCGCCCTGCCAAAGTGAAAACCGAAATCAATTGCTGCACTTTCACGATGCTGCACCGCCGGTCGGCACGTACTGCATTTTCCATCGGCCACCTGCTTTTCTTTCGCAATCCGGCCCTTCTCCACGGGGGGAGGACCGTGCCTGCGAAGACCTGACTCAGCTGCGACTCGGGCGCGGACTCGGAGTGCCGCGTGCCGAGCTAATCTATCATAAGCATTTCATAATCGGCGTGCAAATTACAAACGAGGAAGCCACGGACCGATGCAGTTTTTCCTCAATTTAGCGGACTTTATCTTTCTTTCTCTCGAACGCTCAGGCCTCAGTCCGAACGAAACCTCCGTACGCCACCGTGTGTGGGAGGCTGTGGGATCTTCGCCCAAGCCAGTATGTCATTGGAAGACCGCCAGAGGCTCGGGGGCCACGCAGAGAAAGAGAAGCCCCACGGTGACCGATGTTTTGCGACGATACCGTAAATCATGACAAGCGCAGGGCAACATCAGAAGACACCACTCCTCGCGCTCGGGCGCGTGGTGCTTGGATACGCGAAGGAAATGATTCGAAGATGAAGGCACACGGTCCCCGGGGATCCAGTTTTCGCTGCAGCGACCACACCGACACGACCCAGATTGCGAGAACGGGCAATCCCGGTCCGAGTGTTTTTCTCTCCTGCAGATGCATAATAGAATGGTTGGTTAGAAAGGCGTTGCTGGTGCTGGCTCAACGGGGAAAGCAACGTGTATGCTAGTGAACGGCGAGGGCGTCACCCGTTCCTTCAGAGCCGGGTTCAAGCACGCTACGTGGAGTGCTCTTCGAGCCGACGAAGCGTTCTTCAATGGGGGGCCAGCGATCTTCTCGTGCACCGATGGTACACTTATAATAGCTTCGTGATGTCGAAAGGCCCTTCGTAACTCGGATTTGCAATGATATTACTAATCTGCGAGCCGCGCGATGACAAGCGGAGCGTTATTCTTAACTCATTACAGATTTTACACAACATTTTACAGTGCCTTCAGTCGAATCCTCATTCTTTTTGCCTAGTTTTTTATACTCTCGAGTTTTATTACTCTCTTTTGAGTGAAACATTCGGCTACAATTTCTATGTTTTAGCTATTTTGTGAAACGATATTACAAAGTATGCTTGTTCATTTCAAATGTTTTTTTCCTAGTCTGATGTCTGGTATTTTCTCTCCTCGACATTCATTAAGTCATCTGCCCACCGATCAATATTATGTTCAGAGTTTATTTTAGTTATTCAGTTTGTATTAAGACCCAATTCCCAATTGCAAATCATTTTGAATTAATTTTTAGTTGTTTACTCTTGTGTATCACTTTTTATGCATTTTATACGCCTTATTCTTAACTTCTTTCAATGTCTTGATGCGATTGAATATGACTCCAAACCAATCTGTCTCCTCGCATCAGGGATCAAGGATTTTCTGCTTTTTCTCCTCCAGTCGTCCAGGCCAGTGACAGGATATGATTGAGTTCTCGTGTAAACGGCGATTTATCGTAATGTTTACATTATGTTAATGATTTTATTTTCACGCCACACACACAACCCACACCGTAAGTATTTATATTTAACGGCCCGTGCCCACTTACCCATTAACCACACATAATGCGGCTCGCGCATCCTTGAGTGACAACAACGTCATCACCCCGGCTGCCAATCCGTCAACGGCCGCCGCCGCCGCCGTCGCGACCGTTACTTCGACGGCTGGTGGCCTTCGCTGCGCGGTAAGCGTCTGTCCCTTGAGCATGGAACGCCACGGAATGTGTCATCGTTTGGCGCACTGCAATCACCCGTCGATTGCCGCAGCCACGGCGAACCGAAGCAAAAATATTAATTTGACCCGGCAATTAGCGAGCCTCCTAGGGCCCCTAGGACGTGGACCACTTTCGGGCCAGCACTTTTGGAGCAGCATCATGGCGATTGATCACGCGAATCTTCGCCATCTCCTGGGTCCGGTCCGATGGGGCATCCCTTCGAGCAGGTTAGCAGCTGCTCAAGGGACGATGCAACTGCAGTCAAACGATGATATGCGCCGTGCTCGCCATCCTGCAGCGATTCCGTCGCATCATAAGCATGTGTTATTACGGATTCTCTCTGCTTCTTCGACGTTCGTTTTTTTTTTTTCGTCGCTAATTATGTGCAATCTCTTCTACTGCCCCCGATGCGAAGAGGAGAATGCTGGGGGCTGGCTGGGCTGCGTGGTCGCACCGCGAAACGTTCGTGACGCTTCGCCAAGTCCGAGACGACGATGTCGTCAGAGAGACGGTCGCCGGGTGCTACCTGTTACCGGCCACTCGCAGATCACAAGCCCCCATCCGATCCTATCACTCTCCCATGGCTACCGGCTGTGGGCCGCAGCACCGAATCTTCCCGCAAATCTGACCTCCTTCGTCAAACGAGCGGCCAAAGTGAATTGAATCGCGTTAATTATGTTTTACGCCCACCCCTCCCCCGAGAAAAGGTATCATCTTCTCCTCCGTAACGAGATGCATTTTTCAGCGCTTCTACTGGCCAACAGCCACGACGGCGGCGATATCAGCAGCAGCCGATTGCGGTGACAAACCGTGTTAGACCAAACAGTACGCAATTTTCGGGTGCGGAATTCACTGCGGAGAGCGCCTAGATTGGGATGAGAACCGGTGAAAGGCATCAGCCGTATCAGCTGACCGGTGCGTAATCGAGCCGATGTCGTGGTACAACCGTAAACGGCAACGAGCAACATTCCAAACGATCAACTAAATCCGAAAGAAAATTACACCCAATTTGTTAGCCCAGCGGTCAACCGTGAGATAAGAAGGGCAGTCGTTGTCACGATGTTGCTGGTTGTTGAAAACCTGCCACTGACCATCGGCAACGGGCACCAAAAAGCGCATATGAAGTGAAAAATGCTGCAGAACGAATTGTGTAGGAAAAATAAAGAGAATTGGAAGAGAAATAGTTGAGAAAAACCAATATTGTATATTCAGTAATATTGTAAAACACTAGATTGGTGGTCCATCTAGTGATTGTCGATCATATTGTCGATATTGATCGACATTGAACGTCGTCCAATTTATCAGCTTCAATTTCGCCGAAGAACCAATCAGTCAACATTTCTCGGTAGCGTACGCCAACATCGACGATAACAGCGGCTCCTTTTTTATTTTCGAAGAAAAATGGGCCGATGATGCCGCCAGACCACCAAATCCGCACCACTCGTCCACCAAACAGTCACTCGTTGTCGATGCATTGGCTTCTCTTGTACGACGTGTTTATTTTCCGAGCCCAAAAAACGACAAATCTGCTTATTAACGTAAGAACCGAGGAGAAAAAGTGCTTAAATGAAATGAACTTTGAAAATGTCGTACACTTTGAGTTGAAGACTTGCCACTTTGGAACTAAGTTTTTCATATTTTCCAAGTTTCTGCAAGCAAATTTCACAACTGTCAATGTTTTTACTAAATGTTTCACTAAATTTCCATAATGAAGTTTGACGTTTTAAAAGTCAAGTAATCGATAGTTTAAAATCCAAACACTTGGTGGATCACCCTATGGAAACTGAAATAATAATAATCTATATATATAAAATTCAAGTTCTGTCTGTATGTCTCAAGTAAACTCCGAAACTACCGGACCGATTGACTCGAAATTTGGTATACAGGGGTTTTAGGGGCCGGGGAGTGTCGTTATCATGGTTAGAAACCCCTCACCCCCCTCTTTCTTTGCCCTCCCATACAACTAACTGTTAAAAACATCAATTACTCCACAAGTTATGAATCGAATTTCATCAAAATTTGCACAATAGTTGATGGTCACCTGAGAAACCATGTGACAAAATTTGGTACTTGCAGGGCGAGGGGAAGGGGGGGTCCCCATACAACCCCAATCCTTAACATACGTCCTACGGCAATATGGGTATCGTTTCTTAGGTTTTGGTGGTCTGTAAATCGACTGGTTTCACTTAAAAGCCTTTTCCTTCCTTCTTCCACCTATCACCACCCCTCATTCCATCCATCTTGAAGTAGTGTGATGTTTGGGGGGAACTGCGTAGTTTGCGTTTAATTTTGAAAGAAGGTGAGAAAGAGAGGAAGAGAGTGATAGAGAGGGAAAGAGAGATAGAAAGAGAGAGGGGGAGAGAGGGAGATGGAGAGGGAGAGAGAGAGAGGGAGATGGAGAGAGAGAGAGAGATAGAGAGAGAGAAAGAGAGAGAGAGAGGGAGAGAGAGGGAGATGGAGAGAGATGGAGAGAGAGGTAGAAAGAGATAGATAAATAGATAGAGGGAGAAAGAGAGAGATAGCAACGTACTGCTACAGCCTTCTAGATTGCAATTAGGATCATATAGTAGAAAAAGTACATTTCACACCTCCCGGGAGAGGGGCTCCCATACAAACATAACATAAAATTCAGCATAATTCGGGTTATTTTCGAACAAATCGAACCAAATTCTGCAGGTGGGAGTTTTTGGGAAGGGGAAATGTTCTGGTGAATGTTTGAAACCTCTCGCCACTTTACAAAGGGTGGCTCCCATACAAAATTTTGGTAAATTTTAATCAAAACTCGAAAAGTGTTCAAACAATTTGAGTCAAATTTAGCTGGTGCGAGTTTTGCCATATATCCACCGGGAAGCGGGAAGGAAAGCCAATCGAATACATCACAGGGAAGCCCTATCATTCGGAACAGAGTAACGGGAGGAGGAAAGGGAAACTGAACAAATACGTCACCGGGAAGCCCAATCGTCTGAAAAGTAGAGGTAATGGGAAATGCAAAGGGAAGCTGATCGGATACGCCACCAGGAAGTCCTTTGAAACGTCGGATAATCGAGAAATGAGGATGAAATGAGGCGTGGCAACGCGCGCCGGGATCAGCTAGTACGTTATAAAACCGTAGGAATAATTCTATGAAAGTAAAACAGAACATTGTTGTGTACATCAAACCAACTTCCATTGCTCGAAACCACATAACCAACTTGTTACACTTTTACCCAAATAAACAAACAAACAAAGAAACAAACAAACAAACAAACAAACAAACAAACAAACAAACAAACAAACAAATGTTAATGGTGCATTGCTCATTGTAAGCCAAAATTGGAATACTCAAAGTTGTTAATAAAAAATAAACGAACACGCAATAACTACAGTAAAAAAAAGAAATTCTGAACTAAAATAAAGAAACACGTTGTATCAGAATTTAACATTAAAAGACTAACCAAAATAGTAAAATCGAATACTAAACTAAACAGAAAAAAAGCTACATAAATAAAAACTATATGCTTTGAATGGTGAAGAATGAAAACATGACACATCTACCTGTTACACTTTTAACGTCTAAAACCCTCCCACGGCACGAACATGCTGGTCACAGTTGCGGGCTTACGTTTTAATGTTTGCATCTTTCTTAACACATCCTTTCTAATTTTATGCAAAACTGGCGAAAATGAACCGACATGACATTCTCACATAAATATCATCAAGCCCGCGTTTGGCTAATTCCGAAAGTTGTTCAATCAAAGACCAGACAGTTTATCAGTGAAACCAATTGCTGATGTTAGAGCTGCGAGTTTACGCTTCGATATTTGGCATCTTGCCCAACGGGGATCTCGGAGCGGCTTATCGGTTTTTATGGCTTTTGCACATCGTTACACTATTATTATTATTAGTGCTTTGCTCAAACATTCACCACCGGAGTGCCGAGCGGCTGAATGAGCGATAATGAAGAAGCTCCAACACCGGGGGCATATCTAATCGACTTAATCATCGCCAGCCTAGCAGAGGTATGCAAATGAAGCTGGCCGACTGGCCCCGGTGAGACCCAGCTACTACTACCCATCCATCCCTGATCTCGGGCGGTAGCATGGCAGCGTGAAAATCGCCTCATGCCAAACCGCATAATCTGCATTCGTTCCAGAGTGCAGCATAATGGCCGCCATTGCAGCGCCAACGGTAGAACAAACGCTGGCCGGTAAACGGTACCAGCGCGCCGTGGTGGCCGGTGACAGGCGCGAAGGCGCGTGAAAATGAAACGAACCCGACAGCGAAGCTTCTGCCGCCCAGACTTGCAACAGACGTCCGGGCCAGACGTCCGGAGGGCGCCGTGCGTTGAGAATGTGCTGCGAAAGGTGTGACGTGCGCGAGCGCCGCGGACGGGTTGAGATCTTCCCGTTTACTTTTGGTCTTTTTATGGCGCTTTTCTAACCGCACCGCCAGCGAACAGCGGTTACAAAGTAGTTGTCAAGTAGTGGGCCTCCCCTGCGGCCCCGAGGCTCGAGTATGTGAACCAATTTTTTTTTCCCTGCCCTCGTCGGCATACCGTGAACGGCGCTCCGTTTCACTTTCCGTTCGAAGCTGGGGAGTTGAGTTGGAGAGGATGGTACCGCTCTGTCGGTGTTCTGTCAGAATGCGGTGGCCCCGCGGCACTAGACGTCTACGGCGGGCGGCTTTCGGCCCGAACTCGGGCTCCCTTCCCAAGCGCCACACCGAGGGCTCCCTTCCTTTGGCGGCGAAGAAGCGTCCGCCGGGCGATGGCCCATTCTCTTTCGATCTTCTTTACTTCCCCGAGCACCGCCGCCGCCACCGATCTCGTTCTCCTAGCACGGCGCCTCCAAAAGATGCGTCTCGGACGGACAGACCCGATGCTCGGTGGTTCGAGGCTCTCCTACTCACGGAGCTCATCATCAGATTTGGGAGCCTTTCGCTCGCAGACGCAGCCTCCACAGACAATGCCGACCGAAGGCGGCTGCCTGACCCCTGGCGTTGGCGAACAAGAGATGGCACCAGGTGCGTTGGCTCTTCTTAGTATATTCTCTCGGCCGAGCGACCCACCGACCCGACCCGACCGAAGGTACTAGCTCTGCCTAGTATCTGGCCCGCCGACTCCGGAGCCCGCCAGCCGTGGAGCTTCGTGTATAAATACCGCCGACATGATTGTATCAAATCATAAACAAATTAACCATCATCAGGAGTACAAAGCCGTTGGCGCAGCGCAATCCAGTTGCAGTTACACGGTACTACTGCGGGTTTCGCGGGTTTTCGCGCTCTGTGGATTCCGTGTCCGTGGATGTTCTAGTTCAGTTGCTCGGTTTTCTGCACAGCTCTAGTTCTCTAGTTCGCTTCTCCAAGCGCCCGTTCTATAGCATTCTACTTCTATATTTTTCAGTGTGAAGTGAAGTTCTTTCTTCAGTGGTGCAGCCCGCTTAGGTAGTGATTGTCCGTTGTCCGTGTACCAAAAGTCTCAACATCTTTACCAAAATGAAGGTACGCGAGTTTTAAGTCAATACTTTTAGCTCTAAGCGAACAACTAACAGTGTACGGAGTGGTTCGAGAACTGGAACATTTGCTAGTACAGAATGAAGAACGAAGAATGCCGGATTCTTGGGCCGGATTCTATTGCATCCGTGAGTGGTACTTGCTGTGGCTACAAACAAGAACGCGGATTTAATTGTAAACTTCATAGTAATATTAACAGTAACAGTTCAATAGTAATACAAAATAATATAACACATTCATTTAGAAACTAAAAAGCTTCAATAAGAAGACAAGCAGGAAAGCAACAGCAAAGTGACTGTTAGAAAACAGTATTCTAATGCAATGGTTTTTTAGAGTAAAACCATGCGCATTCAGCAGAATTGAAAACCTTTGCTAGCATACAACCGAAAGGCATTTTTTAATGGTTTAATTAAAGCAATTTGAAAGTGGATTCAATTTTGGTAACGGTCCAAAAACACCCCAACAAGCAATCTAGCGTTGCTACTTCGCGATTACTGTGTCTCTCTAACTTCCATCATCTTTTGGGGGCTCTACCACTTTCACTTGGCATTCTGGACGCTGCGGGTCTTGAGCAGAGTCTTGTGGGTCTCCATATCCATATCCAGGATCTCCATATCGTATGCAAATTGCAACGTAATTATCCAGTAGACCCGACCACCCTTTCACCACAGAAGGCTAAACGTTGGCGACGTATTCGGCATTAGTACATCGATCAACACACGTGCTGCTGCTGTTGATTGATTGTTTCATTCGCTAACCACGTTGGGCAACCACGTTGCGTGCGAAGCTCCCAAAATGCGGCGTTTTGCTCTAGCCCTCGACACAACCCTGTCACAGCTGAAGCGAGCGTTCCGAAGCGCGACGTTGGTTCGGCGCTGACGTAAATCGTCCAAATATTGGATCGCAACAAAAACGGAAAACACCTAACACAACGACAACGACAAAAGATAGGCCCGGGTAAAAAATAAGCGACGCAACAAGATCTTCCGCCAAGCGAACCTCACCGAAGCGTAAAGTAAATCTCAGCGCGCGCGTAACGAGCCACTCGAAGGTGACCCGTCAGTTCGATTTCGACTGCACATTAGCTCGCAGCCATCCTCCGACGGGGAAGTTGTTGTGCTTTGGTGTTCGGAGGTCTCGTCCGGAGAATTGAAAGCGCTTCCAGAGCTCCAGCGTAGGGTACGATTTTGGTGTCACCCGTTCTTGACGGCGATTGCCAATTGCAGGTCTTCGCCGCCGTCGCCGTCCTCCTGCTGGTCGCCCTGGCCACGGCCGAACCGCCGGCCCCACGGAACGGGTTCTCCGCCCCGTCGAGCAACTACCTGCCCCCGAACCAGTCGTTCAACAATGGGAATAACGGTTACAACTATAACGCAAACGACAATGGTTACAACTACCCCTCGGGCTCCAACGGCAACGGAGGAGGCAACTACCCGGCGGCCGCCCCGCCGCAGCAGCAGTACGGACCGCCGTCCGGAAACGGGGGCAACGGTGGAGGGTACAACTACGAGGACGCTAACGCTCAACCGGCCAAGTACTCGTTCGAGTACAACGTGCAGGACTTTGCCTCCGGCAACGACTTCGGCCACATGGAGTCCCGCGACGGAGACCGAACGGTGGGACGCTACTACGTTCTGCTTCCCGACGGTCGCAAGCAAGTGCGTTTTGGTTGCAAGGGGTGTGGAACGGGGCCTAGCCCAGTGTCCGATGAGTGCGTAACGAGATTTCATGTTCCGTCCCCACAGGTTGTGAACTATGAAGCCGACCAGAACGGATACCGTCCGACGATCACGTACGAGGACGTCGGCACTGGCAACGGTGCTAACGGTGGCAACAACGGTGGTGGCTACCCCGGAAACGGCCAGTTCAACGGATACCAGTAGGAGAGGTCCATCTCCATCCGGAACTGACGATTGGCGATTTCAGCGAGGTATCAGCGCCCGATCGGGCGGGGCGCAATATCCCATTATCCCAAGCGCTAGTGTATCGTTACTCTCCTAATGCCCCGTATCACCTTAGCCACCACCCCCCCTTAGTATACCCCGTAAGCATTCGGCGGGCTCCCCATTTGGGCTCCAGTCACGCCCGTCCGAGACCGCTCCACTTCAGGGCCAGTAACAAAACCGCCGCAACCGATTCGATCTGACCTCTGCCACGGACTAAAGGACAGTTCTTCGATTTTACGCACAACCGAACTTAGTATGGTAAGGAAACGAGAAGTAGCCCCCAGGATACCGCGCACCGAACGCTCGGCTGCATTTCTCCGATCGAATGCAGTGGCACAGTACAGCGTGACGGTGCCGGCGGCGCAGGGAACAAACAGTACGTTTAGTACGGAGTGCAGCAAGAAGTAGTAGTAGTAGTGGTAGAAGGAGCAAACACCTTATTAATGTTAATCGCAAAATAAGCAACTGCTTAGCAAAAATACCCCCTTTTTGTGAGGAAAAGAGGAAAACGATGAAAACACGCACTGCCATAGGGAAGCCGAGGACAGCAGTCGAAGAGCGCGCGCCAGCGTCGGGTACACTTCTTGCCCACGACCAGCAGAAGGGAACCGAAGTCCTAGTTTTGTTTTTTTTGTTTCTTTATGTAAATGATGTAAATGATGTTCTATACTATTGTTATCGCATCGCTCGTTGCCGGCGGTCGTAGAATCGTAGAGTCTGTTGAAACGTTGAAGGAAACACGTGTAATGAGTTGCGTATGTTCAAATAAAGTTTCCGAAACAGTCCCAGAGCAGCCCGCCGCAGGCAAGCGGATCGGGCCTTTGTGGATTGTTTTTGAAAATTCAAACTTCATGGTTCCGCAAGCGGTCACAGTATATCACACAAGGGCATCTCTATTTAGGGGCGACGGTTCTGTCCTTTGAACCATAAAGTAGGCCTAGGTTAACTGATCTAAAACTGATCTACCAACACTTTTCCACATAATCTACAAACTTTTCTCGATTTTTCACATCCTCTCGAAACAAACCGCTTCGGCCATCGATTCGTAAAGTAGTAGACCATTCGCGTTCGGTAGCCCCGGAATCGGAACCCGCGAATTAGAGCACTTCCCCTAACCGGATCTATTAAATTAAGTTGTTTCCAGCACCATTAGCGGGAAATGTATTTTTACGTGGTGCGCGCATCTGACCTTACCCGGCCGGTGGTTGAGTAAATTATCCGAGACCGAGCGTTCCACTCCGCTCGTGTCGGCGCTTTCCGTCGGAGTCGGAAATCATTGAACAGTGGTGATCGTGCGGTAACTTCCTCGAAGACCCGCCATTCACTTACGCTGCGCGGACCAGGTCGTCGAAACAACCCACTGTTAGCGGCCATATTTTGCAGTCGGGGATCGAGCATCGCGATGGTTCGACGCAAAATATCATAATTAGGCCGTTTTCATCCTCCCCCGAGATGCCCGGGTGACATACGGACGGGCGATAAATCACGGTCCGATGGTTTACGATTGGAAAGCGCCTCTTAGTAAATATCACAGCAGGAGCCTAAGGCCAACGGTCGCATCTCTGACGAGCCGATTCCTTGCTGAAGTGCTTTTGGGAAGCTTCCTGCCGCAACAATCGCAGCGCAGTTATTCTAATACCGATCTGCTTACCCGATGCGCGGTCCAACCGCTAACCGGTCACCTGGTGGCAAACCGAAAACAAAGTACGAATTCGGTTACTTTCGCGGGCTGCACCGTCACCGTCGATTGTTGGGTTAATGGTGCCGAATGGGTGACTCAGAAGCGAATGGTAAACGTTTCCGTCCAAGTCACACCAGTTTGTGCAAAGCTCCTTCCAACCCACTCACGTGCGCCGCGGAACGATGATCGGCACAAAAATCGATCTAAAACAATCGACTCTCGTGAGGAAGTTGCGAGGAGCGAAGGAAAATTAGCCGCTTTTGGGCCCGAGTTCGGGTTCTTTCAAGGACTTTCAGCAGCGGCGCGATGGCACCGTCAAACGGCGCTGTACCGAAATTACAACCAAGCTCAGTCACCACCAAGTGCCACTGTCAGTCAATCGATTTGTGCAACGATCGTGATTTATCTATTTCGATACAGTGAACGGGGTGTAATGAAGCGCCATTCGTTTTCGCGCAACAATCATGCCGCATTTGTTTCAATTAGAAACACTTTTCTTCTACCGTTTCCAGTACCGTCGAAATACCGCTACATTCGATCAATGTTTCGATATTCCCGTCAATTTGTTTCCAATTTTTGTTCTGTAAACATGCAGAAAGGACATAATGCAAGAATAACAAATCAAAGACTTGTAATCGGTCATGAAGCATTCGTTAAGCAAGTTAATGTTGTTGCCAATTCGATACGATCGAAATCATAAACTAAATCATAAAACGAAACAAGCGCATAATCATATTCTTCAACGAAACTACACCGAAATACTACTCCCAATTGAATTTTTTTTATTTAATTCATTGTTTGTGACTTCTGTATAAACTTTTATTCGTTAAAATGTTACTCAAGGATTTTAAATTTAACCATTGTTTCCGTTAATGTTAATAGCAAAACGAAACAAATAACGAAATACCTGGCGAGTAGAACAAGAAATGCACAGTTTAGAACAACACTGTTTAGTACTACGCATCCAAGTTGCGAACCTCCGTTGGATCTGCTCCATCTGTTGGACGATTGTGGCAACACGTTTATAGCACATTATGGCAAACGACCGTTCCGCAATCGAGTTGACTGTTTGCGTTGGGTATTGTTAATTTCTAGTTTTCTTTCTGAAATCTACAGCTGAAATATGAATTATCATTTTACCCTAATTTTAAATTTCTATTACACACGTGTTTTGCATTTTTGTGTGTTTGAAAGTTAACGGTAATCTAACAGCGCATCAGCTGCTTTACGTTTGTGAGGCTTCGGCTTCACTTACATCAATCCACTCCAACCACTCCGGCCACTTCCTTCCATCCTAAAGAAAAGCGCTCAGCATGTACTCTCTCTCTCTCTCTTTCTCTTTCTCTCTCTCTAGCTCTGTTGTGAAAGCAGCTATTCGGTAGCCGTAGGATGGCCTCTCTCTCTCTCGCTCTGAATCCCGACCATTCTCAATCGATTTTCCCACGGAATTATGGCACCCGGAATGATGCAGTGATTCGGAGCCGCCGAACCGGAAACCTTCGAGGGTCCGCTGCTTGTGACAGACTCTCGCTGTTTTCATACATGGCATGTTCACCTCGCGCAAATACTGCAAACTGACGTTCCGCCTGGCCGTTGTAAGTGCCGCCGCGTCGTAACCGCCAAATCTAGCTCCCGGTAGTAGCTGGCAGCTCTCTCACGCCCGCCCGTTATCCCTTTTCTCACCGACGACAGAGCGGGAGAGAGAGCGTGGTCGCAAGGAGAGAGTTTCCTGCGCTCACAGCAGAGGCAACAAACCGGACCGACAACACGGCCGAGGTGACAGGCTGGCCTCGAAGCGCTCACACTTTTCACCATCGTCGCACAGTGAAAAGTGCGACAAACGCCAGAGCGCCAGAGCGCTGGTCGTGGCCGTGGTCGTCGTCGTCGTTGTGCACCGGAAGTCCTCCAGTATCCTTAGTGTCAGGTGCCGTCGGATCGAGGTGTTCGCAGCAGGTTTTCGCGCAGTGAACAGAGGTTGGGAATTCGTCGGGAGCCTGGCCATTGGTTCCGGGAATGGTGTCCTCGCCGAGTGTGTGTTCTCCGCGTGACCTCCGCTTGGGCTGGCCTGTCAGAACGGTCCGCTTTTTTCCCCGGGGGCCATCTTCTAGTCAGCTGCTGCTGTAACGTACCCACGTACTCGCTCGATATCCTACACACGAGTCGTTCTAGAGTGGATTGAAAGGAAGTTTGGGGGATTTCAGCACTCCACCAGGATGTAGTAGGATTACTGGTGGGCAGTTGAGTACGGTCACCGTTCGTGCTGCGGTGACAGGTTGTGTGTTGTTTGGGTGCAAATCATCGAAGAATCTCAAAGTGTCCAAGGCGCTGCAAGTTAACATAAAATGTTATTATCATTCTCTTCTTTGCTTTTGTTGATGTGAAAAGAGGTGACAAAATTGCTGTGTATCGACTAGTAATGTAGACGAGAAATCGTCAGTGTTGCGTTCAGTTTGGATCTGCTGGTGCAGCAGCGACAACAACTGCATGTGCAACCGATGGCACACCGCACACCACAGGTGCACCGTGAGTGTTTGTGAGAGGTGCCATGTGCAAGATTGTCGTGGTCGTCGTTGCGCCCCGGAAGGATCTCTGTGCGACAGCAGCGCGGCCACCGCGCTGAACGAGTGTTGGCGTTCGTGCGCGCCACCAGCACCACTACAGGCAACCCCGTACTACTACGGCACGCGTCGATACTAGCCGCACACGGAGGCGGCGTCGAATGTGCAATTATGTGGGTTAATGGAAAGGGCTGCAGTAATCATAATTATAGCCTCGTACAACCGGCCGCCGCTGTCGTCGTCGAGCATTCAAATCAGCGCTAACTGCTACGCGGGCCTTAACCAGCCAGCCAGCCAGCCCGTCGCCAGGCATCACCGTGACTCACTTGCCAGCGAATCAATATGCCCGAGCGCGGTGAACGGTGAAAACCCGCAACAGTCCGGCAGCAGGTAAGCAGACCGACGAGCAGGCCACTCGCCGAAGGGCCAGTCCCTCAGAGCCGCAGTTCACATCGCTTCTTAAGTGCCAACACTTGGAGCACCAGTGTGCCCGGGCCTATAGTAATGCTGCGTGCATTGAGTGCGACGGTGTACGGCGGTGAAGTGAAGTATTTTGCATTCGACGCTCTATGATTTTATGGTTCACTCGCACGCTTCGGAAAGGAGCTGCTTCAACCATCTTACGCGTTGCGTATAGTAAGGATTTGACAAATGAACGGTAGAACGCTAGAGGATTCAGAAGCCGCATCCAGCTTTGAGTAACTAAGGGACAATCGATAAATGTGCCATCAATTCTTCTTTATTACCATTTTGTCCTTTTTAATTAAACTCCTTAACAGTGCTCGAAAAATGCATCACATTTTATGTTGAATAATAATCTGCAACTTTGTTTTGCTGTTTCAAATGGTTCATGGGGTTGGAAAGCAAGGCAACCGCCTTGACTGGGCGGTGTTACTGTCGTGTCCCTTTTCATTGCTCACTTTGTTTAGATTTGCACATCAATCCATCCGGAAACGGTGAATCAATATTCGATTTCCAACCACGCTCCGCTTTCCACGTGGCCATTGTTCGGTATGTAACCACCGGAGCGTGACGGGGACGGCCACAATTTACAGTGCGTCCCGAGCAGAACCGATGTGAGACCGAGTATCGCACGACGGGCGGAGCATAAATAGAAGATTATGCATGACTCGACTTTATTCTGCCTGGCCGCGTACGCGTTATCAATGGCGACAAAGATGAGGATCGATTTATATCGGTTCGAACGGTTTCGTTCTTTTCTTTCACTTCTTTCATTCGTCTACAGGGACACTATAACTGTCAAGCAGTTGACATTTCTCTAGATTGTAGGAGAAATTTACGGTAAAAAGGCGAATCATTACGATGTGCAAAAACTTCGCGCCTTTGAATGGCCAGAAGAAGCACGGTAATGACTTGGCGATGACCTTAATTCTTCTAGCACCGTTGTATGTAAACTGTGAATAAATTATAATCTGCCTTGATGACTAAATTTAATACCAATAAAAACTAGACAACAAAACGAGGGAACCATGCCCGTTGGGGTTCGTGTAACCAAGTGAATCGTTCAGTCACTCGTAAACCTCCTATGGAACTTCGATGCCTAATGTTCTCGAAACAGACTAGACTTGTAGTTAAATCGATACGATTTATCGAAACGATCGATAGTGCCACCAAGCGTTCATGATTATGTTTCAAACGCGCGGAATTGCAGCTGAATAAAAAATGAGGCATCTTTAGCTAGTCACTAATGACGGCCACAGTCATGTGTGTAAAAAATAGTTTATTAGTTCCGTAAATAAATTTAAAAAAGGCAAAAATAGAAAATAATCAGATTGACCTGAATTAATGGATAATTCTTCTCATAGTTAAATTTAGATCTTTTAGACCGGAATAATTTACGACTAACATACACCATTCAACATATCGTTGTTTGTTACGTTTTGAAGCAGTTTAAAAATATATACATTAAATTATTATTATCATAACCGGACGCAGCACCAAGCGCTATGGTTTAATTTATTGGCTTTCTGCTAGATGTTTGGAAGGTACAGGCATATTGTCGTATCACCGCACATCCATACAGGTTGCGGTACACCGAGCAGGAGCCAGTATCATTTGACTCATTTTGGCACCACTTCCGGCATCGGCGAACCCAAAGCACATGCATTAGCTGGCAGGACACATTCCGCACAGACTAACGCAACATTTTTCGATCATAAATTATAAAAAGTCCACCCAGTGATCGGTACAACAGACCGACGCGGCCCGTAAAGCATTGCCCCATCGGGTCGGGTCGGGCAAAAAGCCGGAATGTGTTTGACCCATAAAACGTGAGAAAAGGGCTGATAGTCAGCAAAGCGTATCGGTGGCCCCTGCTGCAAGCCTGCAGTTTCCGCCCACATCGCGGGTGTTGTTGTTTGGCAGCCACCGGCTGCCGAGTATCAGATTTGGCTAGCCATCGGCCGCGGGCTACGTCGATTTCGACTTTCGGCAGACAATAGATAAAAATCGTTCGCTTGTTTGAAGATTTTTATGTTTTAATAACAACAACAACATTGCGGCTCGGCCATAAGCTTTCGAACCGGTTTCGAATGTGGTCCATCCCAGCGGGGTGTTCTGCTGACAATGCGGTACTATACTTGCCAAACACCACCGGGCGGCTCCATCAAAAGGGGCGGTCACCGGGCACCATGCGTCTCCATTTGGGTATCCTTTTTGTGTTTAATCGCCACTGTCGAATAATCACGATAATCATCGACGGAACAGTCTATAAATTTAAGGTTATAAAACCAGGTGCGGCGAAATTAATAGCGTGTTTTTTTTTGTTTTTCCTAATTTGCTGCAACTGTTACCAAATGGGAAAGCGATCATCCAAAGGTGTGATTAGAAAAATCAATACAAAAGTTGCTTTAACGCAACCCCGTTCGGCGGCCCGCTCCGAAATAATGATTAATGTGCATTCGGGCGAGGCCCATTCATCATCGGAGGTAGTTGACAGAACATGGCGTTCTCGGTGGACAGATTGACCCACTCATTAGTCAAGCTAGCTAATTTTAAGCACACTTTTTCTGCAATTTGGATAGACAGCCGGTAGCCGGTGTGTCGGTCGACGTCGGAACGAAAGAGTGTCGCGTGTAGGAAAAACAGCATAAAGAATACACTCTCTCACTCTCTGTCCGTCGAAGTACGTTCTTTATGAACATGTCGCCCCCCTTGTGTTGTTATTGTGTTGCCAGCAGCAGCTGTCTTGAAGGGAATTTGCATTTTATTTGCACAACTATGCCCCGCTCAACTGTTATCGATCTTCCGCTTTTTGGCGGCGGACTGCTTTGCCAACCCCAGTCCGACTTTCAAGCTTCACTTTCGCGATGGGCAAATGTCCGACCTACGGCTACGGCAAGGGACATTTGTCGTGCCGGCTCTAGCAGCACTGCCTCGTGAGCCCTCGTTGTGGAGCACCGCACGGAACCAAAACAGGTTAGCATTTGTGAGCAACACTTTTTGCTGCCGCAATTATTTTAAAGGTCACCCTAAAGTGCAGTTGAAGGCAAATACTTTTGAGTTTGATTCTGAGTTGTAACAGTAACGATGTTTTTGGTTTTCGGACGTTAACTAGGCTAACCGATGTATTATAAAATGTCTTGCCCGGCGAACGACTGTTAGGTGAACGGACAAGACCACAATTCGGCTACTTTAGTGGCTGCACGCGACACACGACACATTCATTCACAGCTCCTGCTGGCTGTCACGTGTTTGGGCGGCGTAATTACTACTGTTACTATCATTCTTGGCTATTGGTCTGGCATTTACTTGATGATCCATTGATAACCACAGGATTCCTCCACGCCGTCGAATACTGTGCTTTACGGATATCGATTTTTAGTAACACTTGCTGTCGTTCACACTGTTAGGTCATCGTGGTTATTACGGATCGCGGACATCATTAATTGGCCGCAGCTCTACTTGAATGTTTACTGAAACGATCATTTTCTTTGTGGCACTCTAAGAAAGTCCAGCAAAAGCCGTCTAGCGACCGAGTAAATAAATTGTGTTGACTGTTTATTGTACTCATAACGGCGGAATCTAGCGACTTCCCAGAGCTCGGAGTGGCGCAAATATACAACGACAAAACAGAGTTGACCAAACAAATCTCTGGGAAACCAAAATAGACTCCGGCTTTGAACGCGGCGGCCAAGTTTGATTTGAAGGCCTCTCTTACTGCTTTGAATGGCTTTCCGCAACGCCAACACTGGGAGGGGCCATGGGAGCCATCCAAGTGTCTTTGAGAACGGCGGCAGGCAGTAGGGCTGCCGGATGGAGCACACACTTCAAAATACGATGCCCTTTCCGAGCCGATCGAGCAAACAATGTCGCGCTGCCTCCGTCGGAGCGCACAGATCGTTTGTGTTTTTTGTGTGTGTGTCTTCGAAGGAGCAACCAACTCCTTCGAAGTTCGCCTGCCGTACAAACGCGCCACGCCGCTGAAGACGTCAAAGTTCAAACGCACAACACACACACACACATCTACACGACCGGTTCTCGGCGGAGAGCGAGAGAGTGTCGGCCGTGGACACGTGGGCACTGAACACACGCGACACGTGCTACCGGTCGTCCCGACCTGTCAGGTGTCTAGTTCACTTGACCTGTTTGTCGTAAAAAAAAATCCCTAATAAGCTTCATTAGATCTCTAAAGCCCTGGGTCCCAGCTGACCTCCAGCTGTGACATGGTGGAGACAAGTACATGGAAGTAAAAGATGGGATTTGAAGGAAGCACACCGACCAAATGGTTACCACAAGATTATAAATGTTTTTACTACCATCTTTGGGGCTTACTTGAATACTAATGGCTCAGCACTAAACGCGAGTATCGTGCTGAAAGCTTTCTGAGATACTAGGACTTTGAATTAATTCATTCGGTTTTAGAATAGATGGCATTACTTATTAAATGTCGCAATTTTTTATGAAGTATGTGTTTTTGTCAGCTACTGTCATTACGCATCTAACGCAGTATAAGGTTTTGGGTTATTGTGTAAACAACACCCTTTTTAAGCATCTGAAAATGTCGGGTTTTGTTTCTTATAAAGTGTTTTTACGGGAAGCACTTCTTCATTACTTCAATATGAACAAAAGTGCTACCGAAAGTCATCGTATTTTAATGGATGTTATGGTTTACGACCAGAATGTAATAAGAGACATAATAAACTGATTTTTCAACATGAGAACGGCTGACCACACATCGTGAAACCGGTTCAAACCTATCCCGAAAATGTCGGGTGGGAACTGTTACCTCACCCGCCGTATTCACCAGATCAGCTCCTTCGGACTACTACTTTTTCCGTTGCATGAGTAACAGCGGTTCACTTCTTATAAAAATATTGAAAAATAGGTCTCTAATTGGATCGCTTCTAAAGACTATGAATTCTATCGCCACGAAACCCGTTAATTACCTGAAAGATGGGAGAAAGTAACAACGACAGAGAGGGAGACGACATACAATACTTTCATTAAAGACCATTATTTTGATTTACTAAATTAATTTCCATTAGTTAGAAACTTTCGCAGGCATTCGCAGTAGTTTGGTCCCCAGAACTTTTTGTATAGTAAATTGTTGATCTTTCACTGAGACCATTTCCTGATGCTTCCTGTTGTCTGGTGTTGGTTCAAGTCCTTCTTACTACTCTATTGGGCCCTTCAAAGGACGGCAACATTGTGTCATTGTTTCAGACCTAGAACCATCACACAATTCTGCTCTGCTCTCCGCTGGTTCGCGTTGTTCCAACACTTTGCCCCGTCGGCTGACACTGTTATTCTGACTCACGCCGCGTGCTGACGAAGACGGACTTCTTTTGGGTCATGTCGCCGAGATGACGACTGCCGGTTTCGAAGAGGGTCGAGGAGTCACATTTTCCACACACTACAACCAAGCACACCCGGTTGGTCTTTGTTACAGCCGCGCCACAAAAAACTGTGTCACACTTTGTGCGCTGCGCTGGAACGGCGGCGTTATAAATGAACAAGGAAGAGCTTCCCAATGTCCAGGTTTCCAGGGCCAGGTGGATAAATTATTGAAACCTGGAAGACCTCACACCCTGGCTGTACATCTGGCCGTGTGACACCCTCGAAACGCAGCTCAAGTACCGCAGAAGGCGGAGCCGGAAGAGGCAACGTTATTTACCACACCAAATCCTGCCCGCTTCAGTAACGAAACGCCCGCCGTGACGTATGCACGCATCGAGAGTGCCGCCGCTCGGGATCTACTGTGAACTACTGCGTTGGCCACCGCGATTACCAGGTCACGGCCACACGCGTGTAATACTGCTACGTAGATTATACTGGCAAATTGTAGTGCCGCGATTCTGCGCCTCTCGTAATCGCACCAGACCAGACTGCAAACCTGATTCGCTTGGTAATCATCTTTGTTTGGCGACGTACGATGGCGACGTGCCTAGGGTTAGCAGTGATCGGCGTGGGTCAGTCCGAAGCAAACGGATGTGTATCATCGTCTTCTAGTACGAGTTTACTCTTTCTCCGTCGGCGTCGTGAGCGTCATATCTGTAGAGATTAGCGACGAGTTTGAAACAGGTCAAAGTCAGTCTTCGATAGTTCTAAATCACAGCCACACCGGCAGCGGATACGGTTCCTATGCCAGAAAGAAAGAAGGCCTTCTCATTTTGCTTACCGAAGGGTTACGGTTGCTGTGGTGTAGAGTGGTGAAGTGGATTTTTTGCGATTGAAGTACGTGTACTTAAGGTAATGTTCTCCTTTAGGGCGCATCGGAGGCCTGAAGATCCGTAACACTTCAAGTGCATTTTTACTAGGTTTTGGAGAATGATGGAAACATCGGCAATATTACGAGAGTGTCGATGCTTATCGGAGGTTGATAATCAGTCTGTACTGTGCAACGACCCACTATCACTTGGGTTAAGAAGTAGTGAAACTGTGCTAAAACATTTGGAAGTTATTAGTTATGCTCGTATTTTTTATGGTGGTGCCTTATCAAGAACACGAGTAACAAAAAGGGTATAAAGTGGACGAAGTGTCGAGGTCGGGTCGAGAAAAGGATGTAGTCACAGAGTGTCATGGACGACCAACCTCCAGCAACCGCTGGGCAACTAATGAAAGAATCAGTGCCCGGAAATCGACCATTGATTGCTAGAGATCTTACTAGTTTTGTTAGGCAGTCAGCTATGAGAATTTTTTGAGTCAAGAACTAATTCCCGGTTTAGGTTGTAGAGATATTGGATATCATCTAAACATAAAATTGTAACTATATTTTAGTGCTGCCTCAGAGCAAACACTACATGATTGTGAAGATCCTAACAAAGGTTCGAGGTTTGAAACTACATACGCCTGGATTGTACTGCTATAGAAAAAAGGTAACATGTACGTATAGCTTTATTTTATACCTTGTTCAAGGGTCTGATGAATGACATGTTACTTTAGTTACTTTATTCAATTAATTATTCTATTGATATTGTGGAATTTTCTTCAGATCAAAATAGGAATTTCACTTTGTGTTTTGCCTTTCTCAACTATATGTTCATTTGCACTGCAAACATAGTAAGAAGGATGCATAATTGGCAACAAATAACTTCCGCCATCGTGCTATTGTGTTGTTAGAGATAAAAATAGGACTATAAATCGAATTTTACAGTGTGAGATAATTCATGTTCATGACAGTTCCCTGCATTTACTTCTCTGATAGTTTTCTGATAATACCTTTTAGTATATCCTGTTTCAAATACGCTCCAAGCCTTATGCGAAACTCTAAACCATTCTCCCGAAATTCATCGACAAACTAAACACCAGCTCGTAGTACTTTTGCTGTCACAGAATGCAACTATAAATTACGAAAGGTTGTACAGTATGCACGGCCACCGGATAAAGGGCCAGCATGGTTGCCTATCGGCCCACGACCAATTTTGTAGCGTTTACTCATGTGGCTTCACAACATTACTTCACAAACCTTTACCGAGGGCTGATGCTCTGATGCGGAGTGACACACATTCTCCAGGTGTGGCGGCAATAATCGATACTAATCTAATTTGTACCGAAACGCCCCGGTTGCGGTCGGCCGAACATGCCCCCGGGGGCGGCACATCTAATTCAATTTTACGACTTGCACTTGATATCCCGACAAATTCTGACCCGAGGTGTGTTGACGTTCTTCTCGTTTGGCTTCCGCAGACGCCAGAAGTGCCGTAGCCAGCAGCAGTAGTAACCAACCAGTAGCAAGTGCGCCAATTTGCCATCGACAGTGTCGGCCGTGTCTCCGGCCGAGAACTAAATCCCGCCCGGAGAGGCGGCTGCTCGAATCGTGGTTCCCGATGCTGGACAGAATGCAATTTGGCTGGGCGTACGATGGCGTCAACGGTTCCGTGCCCCGCAATACCGGTCCGGAGTGTGCGGAGTTCCTGTCGGCCGGCCGGAGGTTGATCGAGTCCGTCATCACGATACCGCTCTGTCTGCTGGCGATCAAGTGGTCGGTGAACCGGCTGAAGCCGATCACGTACCGCCAGCTGCAGGCGGATCGCACCGTCACCCGACCGCTCAGTGGCAGCAATCACAATCTGCACCATCTGCACCATTACCAGGCGAGGCACGCGGATCCGGAACCGCGGGATCTGCTGCTGCCCCACCACCGGGAGCGATCGTTCTCGTCGGCCTCGATTGCCAGCGGGACGGCGGATGAGTACTGCTGCCACCGGTGCTGCCAGACACCGGCCGGCTCGGTGCGGGGCTTCGGACCGACGGGGGACGGGGCACTCGCCCCCAGCTGGGGAAAACAGTTGCTGCTCGTCACCATGTCACTGACGCTGGGCGTCGAGATAGGCTTTAAGTTCGCCACTAGGACCGTTATCTACATTCTAAATCCCTGTCACATCACCACCGTCATACAGGTACGTCAGGTTGAACCTTGTCGACGACACCCATGAAGGTTAATCAACCTCCACGGCTTTTTACTCTTCTGCAGATTTACCTGCTGGCGTGTAACAAGCCGACCAAGAGCTCGACGGTGCTCTTCCGGATCCAGATGAACTATCTGAACGGTCCGCTGCTGGCGTTCATGTTCCCGGAAACGGACAGCCGACAGCTGGCGCTCGAGGAGTCCATCTACTGGATCCAGCACGCCCTCATGTGCATCATACCGATATATCTACTCAAGACAGGCGGTAAGACGGTGGCAACCAGCAGCCAGCAAGGTGGACACTAACCTTCGCTTGCGTTTTAGGTGTCTACAACATGGAAGCTTTAAACGACTTTACCTGGAACGTGATCGGATACGCCGCACTCATCATCTACCATTTTGCAGTTCTACAAGTTGTGGCCATCGTAAGTAGTCCTGAGAGTAGTCCCGCCGAGGACCGCAGACACTAACCTAACCTACCTGTAACCTTTTGCAGCCCGCACAGGTGAACCTCAACCACATGCTCTGCCCAGCGTTGAAGGACCCGTTCGAGGGGCCCAACTACCGCATCTGGGCGGTGTTCCACGAGGCCCTCCTTTGTACGCTGCTGTGCAAGGCCGTCACGGCGCTGTTCAACCCGAGGGGCCCGCCGCTCGTTACCAATCCACCGTTCATCAAGAACGGCACGCCGGGCGATGCCACCCCGAACATTCCCGCGGCCAGCCTGGCCTCGTCTACCTCGCTTCCGCCGCATCTGATCTCGTCGTCCCGTCCATCGTCGCGCTCCTCGTCGCCCGCCAAGTCGGTTTCGATGCTGCAGGAGAACAACATCATCATCAAGACGAGCAAGATCGACTAGTGGTTCCCACGGGCGTTCGTGCGCACGCTGAGTCTCCTTCTTTACCGGCGCAGGGCAGTAGTGGTTGGCAGTAGCTGAAACTGCTCCGGAAGAGAGTACGGTGATGTGTGGAACTCTTCCGGTGAGCTTTCGTTTCGAATCAAACCTACGATGTCGATCAGTTCGATGACTGGTTGCGTGTACATCATCAGGTCCTAGTTCTGGTGGCTTCAGTAAACCGGAAACGGAGAAGACGCTCCCGTTGCGCTTAAAGTGAACTTATCATGGAAATTATTACGCTTTCCAACCAGACCAAGGTCTTCGAGGGGTTCAAGTTTCTTTCGCTGTGACAAATTGGTTAACGAGACAGTACCCACTGGTCACCTCTTCACTTCAGCCCGGTCCGGTCCGAGTGGCCCAGCAATCATATCATTCATCGAAGCAGCTAGGTCCATGGAAACGTATCCGTTTGCCCACGGGATATATCATTGGTAGTGGTCGTTGATGCAGTACTGTGGCAGCGGCAGGTGAAAACCGACTATGAGGTTCTCTATATTCTAACGAAGCGGTACAGAAAAAAAAACACAGAATCGAAATGATGTAATAACTCATCGATTGCCTTTCGTATTAAAATACACACTTACTCTAGAGCAGGAATCAAGTTATTTAAAAACGCCAGCATAAAAAGCAAAGGCATAGTATCTTTAAACGACAGCAAAAATTAATATTTAACCTTTGCTTTTAAAAAGTTAACGATTAAACTAATCAACCGAGATCAAAGATTGTTAACCATTCGGTTCATTCGGTTTACGTTAGGAGCGTTACGAAGGATGGGCGCGTTAAAAACAAGGGTAGCCAGCAAATGGCACACCACCAGGCTTGTAGTAGTGAATCTTCTAAATCTCGTTCTAAAAGCTAGTAGGAAACGCTAAGGATGCAATTAGTATAAAACTTTGAAAATGGGCAAAAATGTAGACAAAGGCGGTGCTCATCACCCTGCCAGGTGAACGAAAGTAGTGATACAGTTAGAACAATATTAGCGGGCCGAGGGCGAAGCTAGGTGGAGTGCTAGTAGCAATCGTAGTTACTGTTAGTGAGTAAACAATAACGGAAAACCCGGCACCGGAGGTGGCGCACATGTTAACTGTAAAACTGTTTTAATTTGCGGCACGTACCGGGCGCGAAAGGCGACGACCGTTAGGGGTGAAGGTTGGCTGACCGTTGTGATATAACCTGATCTGCCTGCATTTTCATCAAGACAAGAATTGAATTGGTTACATAGCCACATAGCTCACGGCGTCACATACCAGGCATAACCCCCGCCAAGGGCACCTAATCATTGCACCAGTTAGTAAGGTCCGGAAGAAGTTCTGGAGAGTTTGTTGTGGGTGCGAAAAGCACTATTCTTCACGACCTGCGTCCATAGAATGTGCGCATGTCGGGAGTCCTGATACGCTGACCGGACCGTGTAAAAAGGCAGACCTGAACCCCTAGACACCTGACATCAGACAATACCTTTACCAGACCGCCGTAGATCGATCAGTAATGTTGCCGCAAACGCAAACAAAGGCTAAGGCTAATTTTAATACCTCATTCCTTAGTGGGCCCGTCGCGGGCCGAATACTACGTTCCCGTCATTTGAAGCGTTACTAATCATAGCAAAAATCACAAGCGAGCATAAGCACAGAAAGGGAGATGCATTGGGCGTCAACGCGTCAAGTCAAGCGTCAACATTTAATCAATTTTTTCCAACGCAAGAGTGAGATTTAGTAGATACGGGCGGCAGCAACAGTAGGAGGGCGAACACTGGTCCGCGACTAAAACGACTTCTATTTGCAGTTCTTTAAGAAAAAACCAACTAATTAAATACAATCATATTATCGTGATAGCCACCCGCAGACCGCGGGCGTTCGCTAACTTCTTGTGTAGGTTTAGAGGGGCGATTGGGGGTCAAGCGACCGCAAATCGCTTTACAAATTGACTTTGGCTGATCATTGGTTCAAGTACCGTTCAAATTAAGGTATCATTAGTTGAGACGCCAAACAGGAGCACAGGACGGTGGAGATTGTTGATCAATTCGTATGTATGACAGACACGCGCATCTAGGCAAAGGACCACAAACCAGTCCGGTGACACTACCCGGATACCCGGTTTCCTTAACATCTCTCGTAGATTTCTCATAACGTTAAGCGTAGGTAACGTCAGAGCGTCAAAATTCGGTTCGAATCTTGTGTGCAAAGAGTCGCCTGCCGGAAGGAAACTACTCGTATCAATTCGGTGTGCCTTCGAATCAGACGTACAGCGAAGTTTGAGAAAATCAAAGGATAGGCCAAGGACAGTGTTATTCGTTTACCGATTGCCCCGGAAGTGACCTCGGCGGCATCCGGCGTTCTAGAATTCATCAGTACATTCCCTCCTTTCTTCGCAGTGATTCACTCTCTCCCCGTGTCTCTCTGTTTATGATTTGCATAACCTAGTTAGAGGGTAGTTTACCAAACTGTAACATAAAAAGTCCACAAAAGTAGCAACCAATGGCAACATCCTTGACTCACAGGTACATGCTGAACGAAATACTCTATCATAGGTCTACTACAGAATCGCGGGAACGGCCGGAAGGGGTTACGGTTGCGCTTCGGAAACTAAGTCAATATGCAATAAAATTAGAAAAACGTTAAATCTAAAGTATTAAAAACGATCATATCGCTTGCAAACCAATTTCCAGCCAAAGGCCAGCGAAGGAAGGTGTAGTTTCTCCCCTCCCAGAGCCGGTAGGACGGTGTCGTCGTTCCACGAAGCGGAACTTTGGGATGTGATTTTTCGGCTGCTGACTGCTAAAGTAAAAACGACGTGAATTAAAAGGAACAAAACAAACACAGAAACACGCCCATTATATACTCCCTCGAGCTGCCTCTGCAAGCCCTCATCAGATAGTATCATTAGTCGCCCTCGCGAAGAACTGGCACACACGCATGTTCCCTTCTACCGAATTCGATTTACATCAGCCTAAAACGCGTTCAAATCACTTTTGCACATCACTGGAACGGAATGTAAAATTATTTAGCATTTTAATCAAACACACACGACAATGTACTAAACTAATTTCTACTAAACGCTAGACTCGGTGAGAAATATACACAAACACACACAGACACATACACGCGCTCTCTCTTAACAAAACGAAGGTTCAATTGAATTGAATTAATAAACTTAGTCCTGTTGGCAAACCTGGTATGCCTAGTTAAGTAAAGTAGACAAAACAAAAAAGGAAAAACGGGAGCAGTAAAACCAACCTCTAGCGTAAGCAACCAAACCAACATCCAACCAAACTAGTCACCAAGAGAAGAAAAACCAGCACTCACCTTCCTGTGAAGTGAGCAAAAATAATACAATAAAATGAAAAGAGTTACTGAAGCCTGATTCCTCCTTCCGATCTTTCCCTTTTGAAGAACTAGAAACTGTAGAGTTTAAGGTGTCCGAACTCGCATCTCTGGTGCATCGTGTCTTGCCGAGTTTTATGATTGATGCACCTAATGCAAGTCTTCCGCTTCACTATTTCCCAATTCCGAATGGGATTAATGGCTTCAAGCCTGGTCTATAGAGCACTAGTGAAAATAATGTTATTTGTTAGTTTTATTGCAAATAGTTCGCCATAATTTAGCCAGCAAAATTCGATTTCATTTTGCTACATGCTTTCTTTAAAAGTGAGTAGAGCTTTGCTACCTTCTCTATACAGAATGAAGAGACAGCTATAGACATCGATCGTCGATCATGTTCGATCGTTCGATCGATGTTGTTTCGGATTGTTGTTTTCGGCTTTTTGGTCGATATAACCTCCTCACTTGGACGATCTTCGATTGTCCTTGCTCGACCTCTGCACAAAACAGAGTCCTTTTTATGAATGTTCAGTAATTTCTTCGCTAGAGTAACACTTTTTTTCAACAAAAGTAAATTAATCAAGTGACAATTGTTTGTAAGTAGTCCATCCGTTGTTTGTAAGTATGTGCTACCTCCGAGAATTAATAACCTATGTGATGGAAGTGCAACAATCCACACCAACAATGAGTTGTTACTTTCTTGAACCTAACGTTCCCTATAGTAGTTTCTGTTGACCCTCTCGCTTAGGTGAGTAAGATTGTGTGTAGCTCAAATCTAACATTGATACAATGTGGTGAGCCCTGTTCCATCACCGTCTACCATCCATTTAAATTCAATGTTTCTAATGTTTGGCTCGCATAGACCAACCGATTTAGACCGCGGCTGCGGTAAGGTTTCCGTGTGCCCTTTTGAGTTTTCGCTCACTCTATTTATTGATTGATCCCAGCGTTATCCGTCCAAAATTCGAAGCTTTAGTCGAGTTACCTCCCTCCGGGTGGACGGGTTTATGTGTGAGAAAAGCAATCCATTACCGCACTGTCACAGCCTCGAGCTGCTCGACGTGTCTGGGGGGAGAACCTTGCTGTAGGGTTGAAGTTTCCGTTATTGTAGGTGGGAATTTTCTAACACCCCTTACACGCAGCCGGTTTACGTACAGCACGTTCCGCTTCCGTTAACCTCTTCCGATAGTTACGAGACGAGAAGCGACTGACAAATGGGTGGCGGTGGCGCGATGGCGACTAAATCACAAGTACCGTCACAAGTGCAAGTGATCGCGGAGTCGTCATAATTGCGCTACGATAAAAACTAGCGACGCACATAAAGAGACATAAAGGGGCGGAAAAAAACATCCCTCCAGGCCAACCAGGTCGAAGGCAATCGAATGCAAGTGGTGCGACTAATTACAGTCCAGATTGCAGCTTTTCTCGTCGCCGCCGCCGCCGTGCACCTATTGCGATCTATTGCACCACCTCATGGCTCGTACAAGATGTGGCCCCGGGGGGCAAGACAGTGAAACAAAAACAACAGAAAGAATAGAACCCTGTGAGGAAAAACAAGGGCTGCGGCCCGTCCCGGCGACCTAGCTCGAGTCTGAGGCCGACCGTTTCCGCAAGCGATATGCAATTGATTAGCGGAGCCAATAAATGGAGCAAATTCGCCAAACCGCGGCGCACACGGAACGGTTGGGCAACGGTTGGTCTATTAGACCAGTAAAAGTCAATAAAGGGCTGATAAATGAATGGATACGTTTGTGCTTTACACCTCAGTCGCCAGCGGGCGCCGGGGCCCCGGGGCCCAGGGGAATGTGCGTTAAGAATGCACGCGCGCCCTGTACTTGTGTAATTGTGGTCGCACATTAGAGGCGATCAGATGCGATCGGACCCGGAGTCAGACGGCTACGACGATGGCGGCGGGCAGATCATCATATCTCTATCGCGTGTATCGGGAACACGGCCTACGGCCAATTGCGCGGCTGCTGCTGCTCCCGTGGGCTCGTCGGTTCAGCCGTCTCGTGTGACGTACCAGCGCACGCCGAGGCCGAGGATGAGACTGGAGACGGTGGGTTGGCTGGGAAACCGCGACCGCGGTACGATACTGGTCGGTCGCAGTGCAGTTAGTCAGAGCGCAGTGGCACTCCAGTGCGGAAGCATGGCAAAGTACGGCGTACTGTAAGTCGTGTCGTGCGTTGTTGGGCGCGTGCGCTTCCACAGGTCTGACAGGTCGAGATCCTCATCCTTTTTCTCCTTCGTCGCGAAAGGATACTCCTGGTTTCTGGGGCAACGCTGCTGGGGCTCGCCCGGGCCCGCTACAGCCACGTCTCCTGCCAGGTGGTGGAGAACAAATGGTGCACCGTTCAGCGGCTGCGGATAACCGCACGGACGGACGTGCGTGGACTGGTGTTTCCGGATGACCGGTACGAGAAGATCCGGATCGGGCAGTACTACGATTTCGTCAACACCGACAGCACGATAGTGATTTTTTCCGCCGAGCTGTTCCACCGGATGCGGCGGGCCCGCTACCTGCAGATGAACGGGGTCCGCATGGTGGGGCTGGACATGCCCGAGACGGTGCTTGAGCTGGACGTGGCCAACAACTGGCTGTCGCGCGTGTACGTCGACCCGGACCGGAGCTACGCGCTGCGGAAGCTGAACATGCGCAACAACCTTTTGACCAGCATCAGCAGCTTCAAGTACCTCAACTCGATCGAAGATCTCGATCTTAGCGACAACATGTTACATACGGTCAACTTTGACGTTTTTTCGTTCATGCCGTACATCCGCGTGCTAAACCTGGCGCGCAATCGCATTTTCAGCGCAACCGCCGGTGACGGCGTCATCTCGCTCGGCTATCTGGAGGAGGCGAACCTGGCCGAGAACCAGCTGACCAAGCTGGACGTCGGCGTGTGGCTGTTCCCGTCGCTGCGCACGCTGAACCTCACCGGGAACGCCATCAAGCGCCTGAACCTCTCGAGCCAGCAGTCCTTCCCGCGCCTCAAGAGTGTTCTGCTGTAAGGCGTAAGCTAAACCGAGGTTAGGTCGCCGGGGGCCGGGTTTTGGCCGGGTGTGTATGACCAGTGAAGTGTAACTCGCATTGCCGTTGTACGAAGTCGCCAGTCGATCGCGCTGGCGAGATCGTCATAGATTTAATAAACGTACGTTCAACAGATCCGACAGTCGGTTGCGTTTTGTGTGCCTCAGATGGCCCAAGGGCCCCTCCTACGGAGCGAACTGTGTAGAGGATGTTCTCAAACGCAACTGGCGCAAGTGTTCTGCGATTATTCCACTGTTCTGTAGCCTGTGAAACTGGCGTTCTGCACGCGGAACATTCTGTATTGGAGAAAACAATACTCGACACGAAACTTCACACGGCTGCTAATTGTGGCTTCGTTTCGCTTGTGTGCGGTAATAAGGTAAGTTATTATATAGGATTGACTGTCTGACTGATTGCTGGCACGTCCACAGTGTACAGTGCGTAATTCTCGGTCCTAGGTGCGGCACTGCCGGCACTAAAGTACATCCTGAATCCCGACTTTCGAGCCGAGCTGCTGGCGGAATGATTTCACCCGTCAATCGGTGGTTCGACACCACAGCCCGGTGTAAAGTCAAAGGCTCAACAAATTAGCATATTTATTACCTGCTGCACTTTGTTGCCGCCAATTTCTGATCAATGCCCAAGTTTGCTGGTACACTTTTTTGTCTCCCTTTGGCAAGGAAAAAATCGTTCGAGACGCTTCTCATAGCTATTTGCTATTAAATGCGCTGCGCCCCGTGTTGCCACGGCGAGCGCAATGCATCGATGACTTCATGCACGTGTGGAGAGAGCAAATTGTATGTGTGGGCCATCCACTTGAAGCTGTGATTTCACCGGAAATTTCTTAAAACATTATTAAAATATGATTCCACTATTCCACTGTGAAACGGTGCCCATAATCGAATCATCGAGCGGGACACTCGGGCAATATCACCCTTCGGACGGACACGATGGCTACAAATAAGTGGAGTCCCCATAAGCGCCAGACTGTCGCCCATCGGGCACGCTGCGGCGAGAAGTAATCTAATTCAAATTTAATAATTCAATTAACAATCCTAAGGATCAGTTTGACCGAATCTCGTCGATTATGCTGAATGCTTGGGACACAGAAACCGGAGAAACCGCACACCCGGGCCACACAAAACAACCCCCGCAGGCTGGGAAAACCTTCCATTGCGATGCCTTGCGGCATGTGAGGGAGCGAGAGAGCGAAAGAAAGAGAGAGAGAGAAAGATAAACCGGATGTAGATGTGGATGCGCGGGAAATTCAAAAAGTCCCTCTTGAAGGCGAGGATGACGTCACGGTCTCGACTCTCCGTGCCGGGTGTGCGAATCGTGCCGCGATAAGAGCGTTGGCCGCGTGGATCATTTTGGGTACAAATTTCATGTATAAATACCGTTGGAAATCCGTTCCGAAGGCGTAGTGTCTGGCCAACTCCGCTGAACGGCGCAACAGGTATCCGACCGGATAGCAAGGCGGAACTAGTGTAACGGTTTACTTGGTTTAAAATGGGTGCTAGTAAATAAAAAGTGTGTCACTGTGAGTAACTGGCAACTCCACAAAGGATAACTGCGGTGTTAGTTTAAAATACCTTGTCCGACTAGTTCGCAATCGATTGCATTTGAGTGTTCCTGACTGGGTTTAATTTAGTATTTTTTAAATACTAAACCACAAGTGTATCACCATGAATTCTGCGGCGTACGTTTCGATCATACTAGGCTGTAAGTATAAGAGCGCCTAGCACTTTATAATACTATTTTTATAATATGAAACACTTTTGAACGATACTCTTCGACACTTGATGCAGTTGGAATGAAAACTATATTTATATTATATTCTTCAAGTTAAGTTCAAAAGATACGGTAGAGTTTATCTTTTGAACTGTTGTCATAGTGTTATGATAACGCTTACGTTAATGAAACTTAAACAATATATATGAACAATTTCATTCATACTGTACAAAACCAGATCAATGAAATTGCATGCCTATCAGATTTGCTCATAGATGTATTATTTGACTCTGATGGAATGGTGTAAATAAAGAAAAGGTTCCTCTTTTTTTCATTCCATAAGGTGCCTTTTGTTTGTCAATCATTCAAAGTTATTTTCGACGATTCTAGGAACTTGTAAAGGGTTTCTCTCTTGCGCATTGCTAATGATTCCGTTTGATCCTTCGCTGCCGTTTAATTATAACCAAGCGCGCAACCTGTCAAGACCACGCCGTTAACGAACTACGACGGTCAACCGACGGTCGGCCGTCAATTGGTCCTCCAAACCGATATAATGTTTTTTGTCTCCGTATTCCCAAATCAATTAAAGGCACCATAAACCCGTATTAGCTTATCGGGCGTAGAAACCGTCTTCGTTTTATCATCGTATTTGCTGGTCATAAATTACTGGCGACAATTTAACACCGGCTTTGTACACTTTCCCCGCAGGTTGCGTGCTGTGGGTGGCCTGCTCGTTTCCAGTGGCATTGTCGTGCGATTCTTGTGGCCGCGAATGTGCGTCGGCATGCGGGACACGTCACTTCCGCACCTGCTGCTTCAACTATCTTCGCAAGCGCAGCTCTACTCCACCGGTGGCACCGCCCGGAAGTGACAGACACCTCGAGCTGTGGTATGCGGCGAAAGCGGCACAGAAATCACGACCGAACCAACGCCGGCTGGCCGACCTGCTGCTGAACGGAGCCGCGAACGATATTGACTACGAGTTTGTCCCCATGATGGCGTCGAACCGTCAGACACTGAGCGAAGGCCAACCACGTAG
Organism: Anopheles cruzii; assembly: GCF_943734635.1. NCBI lineage: Eukaryota > Metazoa > Arthropoda > Insecta > Diptera > Culicidae > Anopheles > Anopheles cruzii. The sequence continues at coordinate 22,846,073 of NC_069144.1, forward strand.
CGGGTCACTAGGGCAACCATCGGTCAGTTCGCCGGAACCGGACGACAGCCGTAGCGGTGAGCGAAGTGTGGAAAAAGCCTCCTCCGAAGAATCGGAACCCGGACGTTTGCAGTTATTGTATGAAGCTTAAGCAGCACCTCGACGAAAGACTCCCAAGCGAATGATCGCTCGTACGTCACATTAGGTTTTAGTTATTCAGTTTGGTTAGTTGAAAGCAGTGTCCTTTCGAAAGTTAATCGCACTGATCGACCAGAGGCTTTCATTTAGGCTGGGCAAATGGAAGATTCCGGTCGATCCTGTTCCACCCCATCGTTTAAGTATGTATCATCAGCATTTTCCCCCTAAGCATCCTTCCTCCTCATTGGTTTCATTTTAATAGCGAAACCCCCCCGAAAGTTCACCATCACCGATCCATTCCGCACCACACCATTTTGGGCGCAAAGAGATTCCCAAAACTAAGGATACCGTTCCCCCGCCATATTTCTAACCATATGTGCACCCCGAATCTGTGGTTCCGCTCGGTGATCGATTGCGGGGCTTCACAGCCGCAGCATAACGTGCGGCTACAATCTCCAATTAGGATACTTCAAAGCACCCACCACAGGTGCAGAGAAACGGCAATAGGGCTTTGATTAGTTTCGTGAGAAAACAATTAAGAAAACGAAGGCCACCAAAGGAAAGCATCACCAGTAGCATGACGATTAACGGCAGCTCCCAAATCGTTCCATCCGGCGTACGTGACGTGTTGAAATTTGTAAAACAATTGTAGTATGGAATTTCTGTTGTACAATAAAAGCAGCATACCGAGCCTGTGGCAGGAAAAGGCATACGACAGCAAACTGTACGTGGAAAATGTTTTATAACCAAAGAAAATGTACAAGCGCTTGGCATAATTAACTAAATTTAAATAGGAAAATGGTTTGAAGAAAACCATAAAAATCGTTTACATTGATGATTAAATGATTCATAAATAATTTCGTTTCATTTTATCTTGAATCGTGTATTTTGTCTAAAAAGGACACACAAGCATGTGGTTAACTTTCGTTCACTGCATTTCATGAGACAAAACAGTGCCACATATCTCCACGATCAACAAAAATACAAAGCCTTTTTTCGGATATCTACTAACGCGAATAAACCAAGCCATTTCCTTATAAAACCAAATGAATGGCAATGATCAGTGAATCAGCTTGATCGCTATATTCATTTACTTTTGTCACGGTCGCTTCCATTGAACTAATTTCATTTGCACGCTTCGTCCATGGAATGAGTAAGATGAGTAAATCAAACACATATAACGATAACGCTTATATGTCCTACGTTAAATACTTGGCTGGAATGTCACTGTAGAAATAAATAATTAACTAACCTTAGGCAAAAAAAAAATACCCCCAATACCCATGATGCGTGAATTGGCAAAATCAAGACTAGATAGACGCGCCTCCGGAGGCAATGGCTTTGGTCTACAGACAGGTTCCATTGGCATTTGCACACCGTTCCGGCCTTCTGTTCGTTCCTCCTATCCTACGGTACCAATAAAAATGCACATTTGACTAGACAGCGAAGATAAAATCATACCTAACAAAAAGATAAACAACATATTGCCACGACGCATACGCATAATATAGAGTCGCATAATAGTTTGGTGACCGTTTGGCCACCAAAAGGGCTCGGCTTTTGCCTGCGCGTTAGGGTGTGCTCTTGTACGAAAGTGAGATAAACGTTGGGCGAGTGTGTACTGTGAGTATTTCGGTTCCTGCATACTTTGCATTTGCACTTGCACTTGTGTTCCGGCTGCTGCGCGGTGGATAAAAGCTACGCACCTCCGCCCGTCAACCGCTCCGAGCCCGCCCCCTTTACCCATCCAAAGGCGGGCCGAGGTATACCATTGAGATTTCTGTATTGCCATACACTGCGGCGACGGTTGGATAGAATATCTTATCGGGTAAGTCTGCGAAGGATCGAAAGAAAAGAACAAGGAACGTACAACGTTTGTGGTGTGACATCACAGCTTGATCGGTAAATCGTGACGCTCGTTACCTGTAAAAGCTACACCTAGGAATTCATAGTTTTTCTCGAACGACAACGTATTGTCGTCGCAGTCTAGTATCACTCGTATTCTTTCGCCAACCTAAAACAATGGATTGAGAGTGAAGAAGCTCAATATGATATTAATATTAATTTAATACTGTACCTTATACTTTGGTGCATTGTTTAGCAAAGGATAAATCCCGTGTGCATCGCCATTGTGAAGCAGCAAGTTATCGACCAGATTCCATCCCCAGCTCTGATCGTCTGCTCCTGCAAAAAACCAATCAATTGTGTACAGTTAAAACATGCGATTCACATAGATCGGACGATACAACTTACCAAGCAGAGCATAGTATCCGTGGCATTGGATAGCGGCATCTTTGGTTGCGATTCCTACGACAGCTACCGTCCCTAGAGGACCTTCCCATCTCACTTCCCAGGCGTGTCTACCATGCTTAAATCCTATTTTACCGCGCGATCCGTCCGTACTTTGCGCCACGGGATTGCTGCAAGTAATGGAACATCATTAGCATCCACAACAAACGTTGCCACAGTGGCCGATGCGCCCCTACCGGTGAAGCGTAAAGCCGTTCGGTTTGATGTAAACATGACGGCTGCAGTCGAAAGGATTCCATGCGTGATAGTAGGCTCGCAGCTTCGCTTTGTAGGTCGGCACTACCGAGAGCAGGTCGTTTTTAAACGCTTCCGGCGGCACCTTCTGTAAGCACTGTGCCCTCCACACCTCGTTGTTCTCATCGCACAAGAACCGGTACCAGCTTTTGCACACCAGGGCACTGTTCCGCAGGTCCTGCAGCTTCAGGTAGGAGAAAATTAGCTCCAACACATTGTCCGGAATGTTCGGCGCGTATTCGATCAGATCGTCATCCATCGCATGCGGCTGCCGGGCCGGAGATCTGGCCAACACCTGGGTTTCCTCCGGAGCTAGTGAGCCGCTCGCCCGGTACGTCGGTGCTGCGACACGGTACAACCCGCACGGAACCTGCTTGCTCCTAACCACTCGGCACACGCTTTACCGAAACATTCGATCGGCCTTCAAGAGATTCGTTCAACAAACTTTTCTGCCCTGTTTTGACAGTAGAAAGGTTTTCAGTTTGACACAGAAAAATTGGCAGGACCTCGTAACTGTCAAAATGCGCATTCGAAACGAACCATTTCGCCGATGCAGTAAATTTCGAAAACGAGCGCCAAATCCTTTTGCTGCACGGCGCCCAGGTGAAGAGAAACCACGAAATTGTTTATTGAATTTTATAAAATTAACGAGTTGATGGTTAATGTTGGCTCTAGCTGGTTTCGATCGAACAAACGTTCTCCGTGTTCTACCATCGTTGGTGACATTCTCGCGATGACCATAAGGTGTGCCAAAAGTCGTTGTACTTTTTTAAATACATTAAAAATTTTGGTATTAAACATGTCAAGGATATTTTTTCTAGGACAGATTTTAATGTCCGTTAAAGTGATCGAACCAGTCAGCAAATAGCGCCTCGGCGTAGGAAAACGACGGGCGATCGTTCCTTTAAGAATTGATTCAAAGTTGTTTCCACTGCGGCCGAGCATCACAACAAACCCGAGCTGTCACTGTCAGCGGCGTCGCTTGGCAGCTGTCAACAAACGGTGCCATTTTCGAACATCCCCACACCCTCCCGAGCCCATCGTTCGCACGAAGTCCGCCAAAGACGGCCGAAAACGCGACGGTGAAACATCGACACTGAAACAGTAAAAGACCCGCCGAACCTGGCTGAAGTCGGTACCGCTGGCATCGTTGTGCGGACATTTTTGCATAAAAAGGTGAATCTTTGTGGCGTCCTAGCCGGCGACCGGGAATCGGGATTGGCCTCGGGAAACCGACGTTCGATCGGCGCGGGCCTCCTCTTTCTAGTGGCGTTAAATTGACAAGAATCGTGCGTGGTTGCTCGCCCCCAGACGTCGGACAAACAACGGCCCGCAGTGCGCCGAGCGAGACCGTGGTGCGGATCGCCATTTTGAAGTGTCGATGTCGAACGCCGTCGAGGCGCATATTTGAGGGGAGAAAATTTTAGCGGAAAAACGAACTTACCGGCCACGGGGCTGCCTAGGGTGGTTCGCGTAGGACGCTGGGGTGCTTAGTGCAGTGGACCGACACTAAAACCGTACTTTTTCCGAGGTCCGCCGGGCTTCTCAGAGGAGGACCCCGTGGGTCACAGAATGGCGCACCAAACCAAACCGGTTAACTTCGTCATCCAGGATACGACGAAACAAGGTGAGTTTTCACAGGTAGTGCGCCAAGTTGCCGCCCTGCAAGTGCAATCTGGGTCTTAAAATCGTGGGGCCCTGGCCACCGCCACCGGGGCTTCGTAGCGCGCGGCGCAATATCAGCGAGAGAATGGAGGTCCGTGCACACCGGACGCAATGTATGTGCCTTTGGCAACACCCGCCGCCGCTTCGGAATCACTGCTGCCTTGCCTCGTGGTGGTGGTGGTGGTGCTGATTCGCAGCGCAGCAGTAGGCGGCACAAAACGGCCGACCGGCGCCATCTAACGCCATTTTCACGTATGTAATGTAATGGCCTTGAACCTATCGCTCGCGCCGGGCCTTTTTCGTTCTCCCGGCGGATCCCGGGGGCCTCCGGTTTGGGAGTGGGGGGGTGGGCTGGAAAAAGAAAGTGCCGCCCCGGAACCCGCAAGCTGCTGCGCTCCTCGGGTTCCGCCGGCTCGCCCACCACGCACTTTGCAGCGGTGGTGCAACCTGCGATTAGGGTTTGATGATCGAAGCGGGACGCAAAATTAGCGCCACATCGCCGCCGCAGGCGTGCCGCCGAGCCAGCCCACCCGATGGCAAGTGTGATAAATTGATAACGAATCGCAGGAGGCGGCGTTGCGGAGCCGTACCGAAAAGTGATGGGCTCGATTACGGTGCATGCTGCTGTATGGAAAACAGGCGTAAAGGAGCATAATAATTATGAAGGAAAAAGACATCGGCGATTGCACACTGGACGCTACGAACCTTGCTACGAACCAGACGGACACCGCTTCGATCCTTCTCGTATGCGTGTCTGTGTGTGTTTGTGTGGGTCTCACGGAAGAGCCACACAAATTTCACTTTCATTCTACGCCCCGGAACACACCGGATAAGACAACGTCGGCTTCCGCACCCGGAAGCGAGAGCCACGGAAACTAGTTTAGATGAACGAAAGCGGCGCAACGGTATCCATCCATCCCGCACATGGGGGGTAGGCCTAGGTGGAGAGCTACATGAGACCCGACCGGGGGTGGGCGGTGTTCGATAGGCAAAACACATCACGGATTTTTGACGAGCCTCGCGTGAGATGTGGTGCTGCGAGTTTCCTCTGCGCAAAGTGGTGACGCAAAATCGCGAATGGCGCGCCTGTATCCCGTTCAGTTTTCCTATCGGCGGGCCTCCTACCCCGCGCCACAATCCAGGGCCCCGCCGGAGAGGGGTCAGCGTGCGCTTGCGATGGGATTTACCGCGGAGCTGCTGAGGATATATTTTTGGTGGTGTTTTTTTGTGTTTTTGTCTTCTAGCACCACCACCTTCCCATAATAAATCGGGTGGCGCGGCTCGCGAGCCTCTAATTCGTGTGCGTATTTGTGATGACGATAACAGTGGCCGCGCGCGCGATGCTGACTTTGGTTTGTTTCTTTATTATTGGTGGCACACATTACTCTGCTGACAGCTTCGGTTTTTCGTTCGTCGCTCGCCGTTTTGGACCTGCTCCCGGCCTACTCGCGGTTTCGAAGAATGCGAAGTAAACAGCCTATCGTCGGTCTGGGGGTGTCGTCATCGGGTTTTTTTGGTCGCTTTGGTGAAGTACTCCGGTTAGTAGTGCACATGATGCGCGGCTTCGTATCACGGCTCCGGCTACTTCCGGCTCAATTGGATTGTTTTTATTGATGCCCCCGAACCAGATCATAAACCACTGTAATTAAGCGATTCGACGAGTGCTTTGATCTACAAAAGTGAGTCACCAACCTAGGTTGCAAGGTATCCTAGCAATCCTTCTTTGCGACACGACAATATGAGCAATCCCGGAGAGTAGGCTGTTAGTACTGTGGGCCGACCGACCCAAAAGAGAACCAAAATTGCTGCCAGAACACACAGCTAGACGCCGCCCCACACACGGTCGGAACGAAGCCCTTGAAATATCAGTGGAATGCTGTATGGGGCGTGTTGAAAGGGTTGGTCCAGAAAATCAACAGCCCACAAAATATGAAGATGGGTGCAATGGAATAAATTAATCACGTTGCCTGTGTCCTGCACGGGCGGTGGGCGACAGTTTCCAAAGCGCAAAGGAAGAACATAATAAAATAATGCACATTATTCAATACACAAACACAAGCGGAGGAGGCACGCTTGCATGCACTGTCAAGCACATTTTCCTGGCACACCCGGCAGTGGCGGGCACGGATTTTTGGCGGTGTGGTATGTGGTGCGAAGGTGCCGACCAAGAGACACACACCGATCGCCACCGCCGCCACGGTGTGGTGATGATACGCGCAAACAGGAAACCTCAAGAAAAATGGTCCAGAAGAAGAGCAGCAGAGGGAGAGTGAGAGGGCCAAGATGTGTCGATAGAAAACACCACGCCGGGACGGCCACTGGCGAGACTGTAAAGCAAAAGTCTGCAGCAGAAAGAGAGAGAGAGAGAGAGAGCGCTGGATGTAGCATAAGCATAAGAACATCATCGGCCCCGAATCAGAGCAAACGGCAGAAGAACACATACCACGCCGCGCCGTCGAAAACGCTGGCTGACTGGCCGGCCTGGCCTGGCCTGGCCTGGATGGATGGCGCGCGCGAAGCTCCCGAGGTCGTCGAGGTATGCCCTCGGTAGGGAAAAGGTATGCGTTGGAGATATGCTCTTGCCGGTGCCACCACATCAACACAACACACGCGGCCCCGGCCCGGCCGCGGTGGTGGAAACAAGCGCAAGAGCGAAACAAACGACCGAACGAGCGCGTTTGTGTGAGAATTAAGCTAACCAACGCAACCGCGCGCAGCGGGACCGGCGCCCCTTCGTCAAACATAGCTGTGCCACCACCGAGCGCGTGGTGGACCAAGGGAAAGATTGAACGCGACACCACCACCACCACCGGAGCCGCCAAGTGGACGGCAGACGGTGACGTGCGGCGGAGCTTCAAATATTTAAAAAAGGAATCCCGAAAGGAGGAACCACACGCAGGAGGAGAACCGAGAGAGCGAAAGCACCACGCGAATGCAAAAGAATGATAAGTTGTGTCGTGCCGCGCGCTGGGCGGGAACATCGCCGACGGATGGAAGAGCACCTCCCGCGTCAGTACCTCTGCTGCCGAGGAGCCCTTCGAGGACATGGTCGGTAACTGCTGGAGGCACACAACGCTCAATGGGCACTCGGTCGTGCATATCCTTCACACTGACTTCATGTGCGGCTTCCCCGATAAACGCTTTGCGCGGTATGTTTACATTTTTCGGGCCAACCTCCAGAGAGCCTAGATTTGGACTTAGATCAAAGCAAGCGTCGATTAATTGTAATCCTCATTCGGAGCAGGATGTCCCATTGAAGAATCCAGACTGTTCCCACGATTCGAACCCGGGTCGTGGGCTGGTTACGTTCTACACTTGAAGCACACGCACTTGAGGTAGTCGGCTACTGTGGCCGTCCTTACGGGGACAACATTCCGGTGAAAATTTGTCATCAACTGTGAACGCTTGATTGTTGTCGCTTTCACACAGTCAGAGTCCCACTTGATGGAAGCATAACATAATGCCGGCGCGTTGTTGTCTGGTGGCTCCCGAAATTATGCTCCGGATCCGTCCTCCACCGGAGCACCGGAAATCATCAATGCACAAGTCCCCGTCCCCGTAGTACTACTATAAGCAGAAGTGTTTGATACGGGTTTATACACTGACTGCGAGTCCCCCTTTCAAGACCCCACCGACAGCGAAGAAGTCTCGCTGATGTTGTGTGTGCGCATTCGGAAGCGGCCGAAAAGCGATAGCGTCGTCGGATGGATGGATGGATGGATGGATGGATGTGTTTCGGTGCAATGGCAGTAAAATGCACATGTTTACCCCATCGTTGCACGTTTCATTCACTTTCCGGTGCCCATTACACATCCGTGCGCCGCGGTTGTCGCGCGCCGTGACCGTCGTTATCGTCGTCTGCCCGTCGTCGTCGTCGGTACTTCTGATTGTTCCCTCCATGTTTTTCCTTTTCATTTCAATTTCGCGCCATGTTCCGTCGGCGTGTTTGCTATGGCTCCGCCACCACATGCGGTGCATCCGAAAGATAAGCTGTGAAAATTATGTTTTGTGTCCGGTTTTTGGGCTGGAAGTAGAGCCATGACATGATCACACGTCGCGCCCACACGATTATAGGTCACAATGGCTTTCATTCGTAATCGCATAAAATTCAATTAATTTAAGTTCTGCTCCAAATTTAGATTAGTTTAATAGAATATTTAATCCCACACTCGATAATTGGGACGTGAATGATGCTTCCGTGGTTGGGTTTGAATAAATGGTTTGAGATTTCATTCTAAAAACAACCCTTCGATGACTCCATGCTCTAGTTTTGGTCACTTTCACCTCGCCTACTTTGCCTACCATGGCTTTGGGCACGAATTAGTTTGAGCGTCGCCGAATGCTGCTTCCGATTAACCTAATTACAGGCATGACCTTCGCCGTCGTTGCTTTTGTTATTCTAAATCAACCGTCGTCGTGGTGTTAGTTTGATGACATCCGCGCAACGGTTAACGGCACGCGCTTAACCCTACGATCAAGATATTCATTTGTTTTATGCAATTTTTTCCTCTTTTCCGTTCATTCCGTAGGCCAGCAACATATTTTCCATGTCCTGAACACGGCCACCGGCACCCGGACTACGCTGCCCGCCACCAATGTTACGGCGGTAAAGACGATCGTCACGAAGGACTTGAGCACTTGCGGCACCACTACCGCCAACCACGGCCAGGACACGATGAACCTGATGGGTGGAACGGTCGTCACAGGCGGTGGGCTCGCAGCCGTTACGGCGACAACCAGCACCAACGTCCCTACCGCTTCCACCGTTATCGGTGGCCAGGTAAGCCGCCGCGAGCTGCGATCACGAAAGGGCAACCAAATCTCCGTCACCAAAGGCGAAGAGAGTATCATATAAAGAAATCATCTCACGCTTGTCACCGTCTTTCAGCAGTTCCCATTATAATGTTGTTGATCGCCAAACCGGGAGGTAACTTTACGGAAGTCGTTCACTGATTTTTTTGTTGCTTTTGCAAGAAATGGCAAATTTGCCAAAACCGCGTCGCCAGGCGACAGGTTCATCGCGATAGGGAGAGAAAGAGAGTGCGAAAATGGGGAGGTCACAGAGGATCCCCACAACAAGACCAAAAGTGTGCAACTTGATGTTGCTAAATAAAGCGCAAATCTACAGCGCGCGCACCCAACATATTCCGGTTGTCGTCGCCCGCGGTAACGCGAATTCCCGGGCTCTGGTGCAGACCGACTGCGCTCAGCCATCTCGCCACACGCATATCAATGATCTTCTCCGGCCTCTGGAGTGTATACCACCAACTTAGGGCCGAACGATTTTCAATCAATTAATTACTAGTGCCACAAAACAGGTCGGCCGACGGCGACGGGCACGACCACAACAAGATTCCTGCTGCCACTTCCCTCGCGGGCACCGTCTTCCGTCGCTCGCGGAAGCTTAAAACTGTCCCGTGTCGCGTCGCGTTAGCCTGTGTTTTCACGTGCCGTGCGAAGGTTGTGGGTTTGATGGAAGAGTCGGTAACGTAGCTGCGGCTGCAGTAGCCTCGCCATTTTATAAACCCGTTAATAGCGCTGTACTAAACGATCGCGCTTCGGCCTGTCTGGCTGCCTGCGCCTACCCGTAAGCGCAAGCAGTAACGCATAATTGGCGCACTAGCCGACCCAGGGGCGGCAACAGCACACCAGTAATGTTTTGATTGGGAGCCACAGTTTGCCCCATGAAAAGGTATTGTCAACTTCAACGATCCTCACTTGATACGAGCCTTTTTTCTGAACGGCTTGTTAATTGTTATCTAGAATGGGTTCAAATGATTATTCGGCGATCGTTTTATTATCTTGCGCCACATTCTAGCTGGACTATTGTTCTTCCAAAAGTTTCTGATGCGGCCTTGGGATGTCCTGCATGGATTTTGGGTGCAAAACTTTATGTTGATCAACTCAAGTGTTTCCTCAATGAAAATGTCCTCTTTGGGACTCCAAAAACCATACTAATCGCAATCGCGCATCGGGATTGGGAATTCACGTATTCCGGAACCCGAAAGCTTGCTAAACCGTATTCAAATCAATTTCGAATGATGTGCTCGTAATGATTTGCTTGGCCCCGCACACCACACCACTTGCGGAGACAAAACGCACAGAAATAATGATTGTGTTGGACGTGCGCGCCCGTTTTTGTGTGTAGTGGTGAAGAACCAGGCCCCCCGGGCCCCCTCGATTCATAGCGATCGATTCCACCCCGCCGCTGGTTCGTTACAGCACCAACCCACCACCACCACCGAGCGTATCGTCGTGTCCGGCGCCTAATGTATCCAGAAAATAAAATATCACGCTTCACGGGATCATCATCCGGTGTTACGTTCAGGAATTTCCATTTTAAAGGGCATTTAAAGGGTTAGACAAACGCGTTGCGCGCCAGCAGCAGCAGCAGCGACACGGTCGGCCAGACTCTGCGGGAAGAGTCGTTGGTCTTCGGATGCGATGAACAGTGCTTCCGGCGGTCGTATTTATTTGTTTCAACTTGTCTTACTGTTTCACTAGTCGTGCTAATGCAAAGTCCGGTTGGCCGGCTTTCCTGTCCCCTAGAGCGCGAAGACTGTCCGCGATTTTTGTTTGTAGGGCTGGCTGGTCGCAGCCAGCAAGCCAGCCACCCAACCACCAGCAGCAGCGAGGAGGTCAGGAAGGGAGTGCCGCCCGTCAGTTGGTTTTGTTGTGCTCTAGTCATACGTATCCGAGAGGAGGGTGCCTCAGTGTTTGTGGCGCGCATCTTTCTCGAGCGTCGTGTGGCCGTTCGCGTCACAGTGACAGGAGTGGCATGATGTGCCCCGCGTAAAGTCAGCAGAGCGTGAGGCAAGCAAAACATACACAACATCAGCATAGACCAGTTCGAATAACCCACTGAACTGTGGACGGGGCGCTAGACGTGATGTGGTGGCTTATCAAAATATAGGCACGCCAATTACAAGGATCGGATGCGAAAGGAATAAAAAATATATTATTCCAAAAAGAGAGAGTACCGTGAGGATCATTAAACTGCGTTTGGTGTCAAGGATGGACCAAAGAAATTGCACGCTAGATACCTTATCTAGCGACTAGCGAGATCCGTGACTTTCTGTCGGTTGTCTGCCACAGGAGCATATCTCTCGATGACGTTGATGTCGATGCGTTCCGATTGTCGATGCGTTGATGTGAAGCCTCTTCGGAACGCACACACACCCTCACATGAAGTTCACCTAATTCCCAGTGATGAAGGCCTCCAAACCGCGCCCAAAAAGAGCCCTTTCGTTCTCCTTTGCAGGTCGTGGAAAATGTCAAGAGCGCCTTTCAACGGCGTTACTTCGCGTCATTCGACATTGAACCTCTAACACACACAAATGCACATCAACTCCCTGTTTCCTGACATCCACCAGGGACAGGAGCCCACAGACCCGCATCGTTGACCAGCGCGTGCTTTCGTTACGCCGAGGGGTCCGGCCTGTAGTGGTCTGCGCGAGCCACCGCACTTGTGTTTTGCTGTGTCCTCGAGCGTACCACTCTAGTCTCGTTTGCATCCTTCATCCCTTTTGCATCCTTCAAGAACACCCCATTGAGAACCCATCTACCGCCGAGCAGCGCCTATCGTATCCGCGACAGGTCGCGACAGGCCCCCTATGTTAAGGAGGAAATAATGGTATGGATCGCGCGCAGCATAATTGGATGTTTCACAACCTGTTTTCACACACAAAATGTGCGCAATTGAGTCGGAGTCTAAGAGAGCGCCAATTCACAGCTAAATATGGAATTATTCTACACGCTAGATACGTTTGCTCGTGTCACTTGTTCCTAGTCGGCCATGGCGATCATCATTCGTTCGGGTGGTGATCGTTTGATCTCGACAGAAGCCTTCAATTTGCATTTGCAAAAATGTGCATTTTCGTCCACCAAAGGTCGTGCGGTGTCCTGGTTCGGGGTTCCTTTTTGTTGTGTCCCTTGCCACGCACTTTGCTTGTTTGCCTCGGTGTCTCTCGGTTCATTGTGAGGTGTTATTTTCGATTATGCTGCCCGAAGATCTATAATTACTGCGCTTCATTGCGCCCCATTGAATTCGGTGTGTGTTTTCGGTGGTAGCTCATTGATATGCAGGAATTTAAGGTTGTTTTTTATGTTAGATAGGACTCGTCCGCAAACTTTCTTAAACATTTGGCGCTCGTGACTCTTTAGTGCGCTGCGTAAGTCGTGCCGTTCTCACCGCCGAAGGGTCACGCCCTCGTACTGCGAATTGTACGGGTAGCCTTTGTTTCGAGGTTTTATTATTCTTTTAGTATTTATCCAACGATTTTCTACACATATATTTTCAGAGCTTTACAATGCCGATGATGCGAAAGCTGCCCCCGGAAGTCGCCAAGAAGTTGATCACCGTTCCCAAGCATAGTACGTTCAACGGCGATCCAAATTATCTTGTTGGCAGCTATTAATGTCATCCTCATTTAATGTATCTTGCTTCGTTCGACAGAATTGATTCTTCCTCCATCCACCCAGAAGACCGTCAATGGTAAAACAGTGGTCCATCTTTCGCCCAAACTGGTGAGTGTTTTGCACTATCCGAATGTGTGTGTGCTCCGTACCGTTGTGGACAGCGCAACATTTCTCGACACACAGGATGTCCTAGTGGCACCGAACTGCAGTGTTTATGCTCACACCCGATCGTGCGTTCCATTCTCGTGTTTTAGTATAAGGTAATTTCGGCGTCCTCCCCGCAGTCCGCTAGCCGCAACCTGACGTTTGCTGCCCCTGCAAACCTAACAAACCTGCAGGGCGCGGCTTCGACCAGTTCCTCGTCGATGCACGGCAACAACGGAACCACGATCGCTATCCCATCCACGTCGGCGGCGATGTCACAATCGTCCTTCGGGTACAGTACCGGAACACCGGTGATGACGTCCGTCGGTGCTGGTAATCGAGTGATCATCGGCGGCAGTTCCGGTGTTGGTGGTGACGCTGGGGACGAAGCTAATGACATTGCTAAGGCCCCACCACCGGCCAAAGTAGTGGGACCGAAGAAAGCCGTGTACCAGAAGACGGTTAGTGACCAACCTCTACCGCCGCATCAGGTGCAGCAACATTCGTACAGCAAAAAGGCTTTCCCGCGTCAAACGATACAGACGCCTTCGCGGCGCCGAAAGACGGACAAGGCCGGCCGGGGCCTGCGCCACTTCTCGATGAAAGTGTGCGAGAAGGTGCGGGCAAAGGGCACGACCACGTACAACGAGGTAGCGAACGAGCTGGTGGCAGAGGAGACGCAAAACAACAACAATCCGGGTGCCGATCCGGCCACGTACGATCAGAAGAACATTCGGCGGCGCGTGTACGATGCGCTCAACGTGCTGATGGCCATGAAGATCATTTCGAAGGAGAAAAAGGAAATCCGCTGGCACGGATTGCCGACCAGCACCACCATCACGGAGTACGACGATCTGGAGAAGGAAAACGAGAAGGCTCGGCGGCGCATCGAAGAGAAGCAGCAGCAGTTCCGCGATCTGGTGCAGCAGCACGTCGCCCTCAAGTCGCTGATCGCTCGGAACCAGGCGAACGAGGAGCGGGGCTTGGTGCCGAATCCCGGCTCGGCCGTTCAGCTGCCATTTATCATCGTAAACACCGACCTCAAGAACAACATCAATTGTAGCATGTCTAACGATAAGTAAGTACGCGCACGCACCGTACAGCGACTCTGGTTTTGCGTGACACGACGGAGTCGGCCACACAACATGCTCTCACTTCGTATTTCCTTTTGCAGATCGGAGTATTCGTTTAAATTCGAAGACACTTTCGAGATTCACGATGATCTGGAAATTTTGAAACGCATGGGTCTGTCACTAGGTACGTTGCATGCGTCTCGTTGTGCTCGAAACTGTGCTCTCACAAAACACTCCATTTTTAGGTTTGGAAAGCGGACAGTGCTCGGAGGCGGATCTGAAAAAAATCAAATCCATGGTTCCGAAATCGGTCGAGAAGTACATTGAAAGTAAGATTCATTTGAGTTTCTTCCCTCGCCCCAAGGTGCGGTTCTTTTGAGATCATGCTGTTTATTTTCTTCTCGCCCTCATACAGCATACGGACTCGGGTTGGATGGGGAGGACGGTGAGAACTGGGAGATGAGCTCGATCTACAACGGGCAGGACAACGATGACAGTTTATCTACCCACGACATGCTCGGATACCACGACAACACAAACGACATGCTGGACGATGACATGAAATACGAGGATGACGAAGATGATTAATTCTACTTTTACCCTCTTTTTTTTTTTTGGTCAACGAAAACCGAAAGTGAGAGAGGCAGACACGTTTAACGGAGCGATCGGGAGGGAAGGGAGGACAAGTCGTGGTTGTGGCCATCTACTTTTGTTTGTTTTTTTATTCCCATCTACGCACTTTACTCGCTACGCTCTTGCGGCTCCATTCGCTAGCGCTAGCGAGCCGATTCCTTCCCAATTGGCTCCCCGATCTGTGGCCCCACAGTGTCTGGGTTTAAGTTTTGTTTCTCATCCTGTTAATTTGGTAGTTTGTGTTGTGCAGGGGAGCGGACGGTACGGTACGCGGGCAAGTGACGCGTATCGACAGGGGAAGTGCAAATCCGCAAGCGATTGGTATGATTGTACATACAGACACTGAGCCGCGTGTTGTGGGTGCTACGCCCAGTCCCAGGAGAATCGTAGTGGACAACTTGTAGACATTGCTGGGAATAGATACAAAGTGTGCCGCGCAATGGAAGGAAACAGGATCAGCAGCAATTCGCGTTCTCCGCGCGAAACGGTAGAGGAAAGCACATAATTTAGGTAGCCATTTTATGAATGCACCAGAAAGTACAGAAAACAGTTAAATTTTACTTTCGTAATGAATGTTACTATTGATCCTGTGTGAGCTTACGGCGGCGGCGTCGACAGACCACGACCGGAGTAAGCTACTTATTTGTGAGCTAAGGGAACAGAAATATAGATGAGCCGCGAATGCTCTCTGCTCGTCCTTCGGTGCAAACGTGTTTCTTTGTGTTCCCGAATCGCCGTCTTCGGGCAAACACCAGAGCATATGAATCCCATTAAACGCCAACGTGTCATAGATGGTCCACTTTTAGGTTGGGAAAAGTGCTTCCGGTTCAGTGACCGCGCGGACGGTTCCGTAAACGCGCGCATCTCGTTGAGATTTCAGGATTATTTGTTATGTTGCAACTACTGGAACCAATCGGTCGACTGCGAACGGTTCGATCATTACTTATACGAAGCTTAGGTGTGTTTTTTGTTCGTTAGTTTTTTTCTGCTCATCGCTTACGATAACGTGTGTTACACATATTTTTACGATACTTTGTTTACTCCATTATGATAATAGGCAGGAGCAGTTCGCATCGGAACCCCGTAATGCATAGGTTGTTAGAGGGACTGTAGTTTTTGGAACCGAACCTACCACAAACAAAATCAGAAGGCAACCAAACAAAGAAGTAAACTTCTGATTAGAAAATCAGGGAAACGAAATATGTATGCTAACACATGATGCTCTTTCCGAAGCAAGAAAATCTGCATCACGTGAGGCCATGCAGCTTTTGGCAGGGTGGTTGAACGTTTGTTGCAGTAGATGTAAGCTTCTGTTCATTGCGGCGACCCCCGTAGAGTAGACAGTAAGCTTAAGATTGGAGTTTCAATTGAGCTCCTCTTACGCATGCAGTTTAATGCAGTAGCATGATGGGTGCGCGCACGATAAACACAAAACAATTCATGCTCGCCACTAAACCAAGCTCAGTTGATATACACCATTTGATCGGGAATGCTACACACAAGTAATTGCATAATAGACAGTGTAAATAGTAAGTGTAAATGATCACCAAAAGCCAGTCGCTGCTGGATTATTTACTGATTACTCTTGGAGGCGTATCACAGTTTTGCTTCTTACGAGCAAGCTGCAGATGGTGCGGGCAGCTGGGCAACCCGGGAAAGGTGACGGAGGTTTGTACAAACGCAACACTTATGACGTTCAATTTGAAACAGGTAGCAAGAAGTTGTTGAGGTCCATATTTGGGTTTACGTAGCTGCTGCAAAGAACCGACGTTCAATTTTGAGAGTGTGAACACGCAAAGGTTGTACATATTTTTCATCCTTCTTGGTAGGACTTTAGCGACACAAGGCGCGTCAAGCCTAGTGGATATCATTTTTCCTGTCCCAAGTAACTGCGCGTGCAACTAGAAATTGCGTGGCATGCTAAGGCAATTGGTACCGAGCATGCCGTCAAACTCATGCCGCCGGTACCTTATCACTCTCGTCGAAGGTCGCAAAGCACATTGCATGAGTGAATGTAGTGTCGTACACAAACTGCATATTGCATACTTAAATTCCAAGTCCAACCTCGGATTGCACTTGTTGAACGTGAATATATTGATTAGTAATAGGCCAATGAGCTTTGTTGAATTGATTTTCCTAAGTCAAGCCCGTCTCTCCTTCCGTTGCTGCTCGTCCGTGTGCTTAAAATAACTGGAAAGCAATTCAATTTTGTACCCGGAAAGTGTCTAATAGCAGGTCAAGGTGAAACAGTATGTGTGCTCCTGACATGCAACATAAGCCGCGCCGCATAATTGGGGGGAAACTGTCCAAGGTGTGGGGCAGATAAAACTTCCGAAAGGGAATGAATATCGATAATATGTTCTGATGATTTAAGAATTTTAAATTTTACTTTTGTAAACGAATAAAACTTTGCGGCCGAAGATATGGCCGAACTAATTGTAATCCCGTAATTGTTTACCGAATGCTATTCCGTGCCATCCGAAACGAGGGCTTTGAACGATGGTCATCGAATCTTGGTACTGCTATGATGCTTAGTTCTTGTTTCTTGCATTAGCGCTCGATTTCCGTTAAGTGGAATTGTGGTACTGATTGTTGCCGGAAGTCGTCACCAGGAAAAAAAAACAATAGAATACATTCACCAGATCTTGTTTATTTTCGTTTTAGTCTTCAATGTAACGATTACTAAGGAACGCCCCTACGTTACACCTGTGCATCCTCATCTTCGTCGAAGAGATCTTCAAAATCTGCCGAACGAGAACGAAGCATTACCATTAACAAAGGCATAGCGAAAAGAGGTTTCCCCCAGATCCTTTCCACAACAGGCTTCCAGGCTTACCGTTGAAAAAGTCGGCATGAACGTCCTTCTCGTTGGCAGCCAAATCCATCAGCAACCCTGTGGATCCCCCGGCCTAGAGGTAGGAGTGAACGACTGTATCGAGCGCAGAGCCGCATGATGCGATGCGGTACTCACCTCTTCCAGGTCCATGAAAGGGCCGGGACCTTCCGGAAACATTTCATCCGCCACTACGTTCGGTTTCATGTTGCTGCTTTGGTCGCCCGTACTTGCGCCGTTCGTTGTAACTTTGCCCAAACACTTCTGCTGCTTCACCGCAAGAGTCAGTGGCAACTGATCCGGTGAAAAGCGTAAGAATCGTACGGCCAAATCTGCGTTTCTTCTCCAACCCGGGTTCCTCTCGGTTCACGCGGCGCAATGTTATTGTACGCACTTCGAGACTTGACAGTAAGTTGCGCTGCAGAGGGCCAACAGAGACGGCAAACGCACGGACAGAGACAGACGAGCTTTGACAGCTGTTTGGCGCTAGCGAGCGTTTGTTTTGGTTTTGCTCGTTCGCGTCTCGTCCCCAACGAACGTTTCGTAAACAACGCGCGCGTCTCGCGCTCCCCCACCCCGGAATTGGCGCGCTTTTTCTGCGGCACGCGCGCCCATGCAGCAAAAGCCATTTTCGGGATCGTACAGCAAAACTAATTTCTTTACCAGAAAACTTTTTATTAATTCGATTCCTCGCGACTAAATTTAGTCCGCACAAGAAGCGACAAATACAGAAACGGAAAATCACCTAATTATAATTAATTATTTAATCATCTTTCGACAGTAAATCTAATTTTAATCCCTGGCGCCGGTTATCGAGGTGGGACTGAAAGGGTAAGATGAAGATCGCGTGTTACCGTGTAAAAATCGGGTATTCAAATCCGCAAACTTACCTTTATGATGGCGATGTACTGTGGACGTTTTACCATCGAATAGCCGGTGAAGAACAGGGGTTTCATAACTTCGTGCAAATTAGTTGTGCCGTGGCAGAAAAGGTCCAGCGCCAGTTCCAGTGCGGTGCCAAAGTCACACTCGTCTACCGCGATGTTGGCGGCCGTTATCAACGCTTGCAGTTCCATCATGAGGTCTTGAAATTTTGCCTTCTCCTTCGCCCGGTCAATGTTGTTGAACTTCGTGAGCATCTTGCGCAGGTTGGCGTCACTTTCCAGCAGTGGGCGATAGCCGATTTCGCATTTTCTATCGTAGGGTACGACCAGCCCGGCCTTGTGAAACGTTTTGCACACGACCAGTTTGTCGCGAGCCTTTATTTTGTCACCACCCTTCAACGGAATGCCTTTCGCGGTCGTCCACTCTACGATGCGCTTTTTTAGGTTATCCATTGGCGCTTTATTGAACGGAGTAACGGTGGCATTTTCGTTCATGAAATGGCTGAAAGAGAAAATGTTCGTTAACCACACGATCAGATACGGCTTCTAGAATGCGGCTCTTACATGACGGCATCGAACACGTTCTGGCCAATGATTTTAAACTCGCATCCCTTGCCGACGTCGTTACACGCCACCAGTCCATCGGTGTTGTCTGGCTCATCACGCCAGTAGCCGTAGTGCAGGCCGCTACCCTTCTTCACCAGAACCGTCTGGAACTCGGGAGGATCGAAGTAGAATCGCCAATGGCGCAGATAGTCGCCCGGTTCGTGAATCTTCACATCTTTGAACTTTCCCGCCAACACATCAAACGGGCCCACCAGACGAAGGCCAATCTTGTCGAAAACATCCTCCGGCTTGCCGTTGGCCTGTCCGGCCACTTGCTCCCCACAAAACTCCCACAGCGCGTCGAAGCACGGCGGCATCACGACTAGAAACTTGTGCCTGATAAACTCTTTCGGATCGTCGCACAGCTCTTTGTACTCGGCCCGCTTCGAATACTCAATCTGAGGGTCGTACAAATCGCTCATCATGCCGACATCCATCGGAACTTCCGGCAATTTGTAGCGCTGCCTTCCCATGCCGTGGTATTGTCGGCCAGTTTCCGCTTCTTCCGCATTGTTATCGTCCTTTTCCGGTGTCGGTGGACGTTTGCAGCGCTTCAGGTCCTCGTCGAGCTGCTCTTCGTTGAACAACCGTTTTGCGGAGCCACTTCCAGCATCCTCATCTTCGGTAGCAGTTCCGGCCGGTGGTCCCTCGGATGTGGTTGGTTGTTCTCCGACCGCGGCCGCCTCTTGCTTAGGCGGATGCGCATACTTTTCCTTATGCGCCGGATTTTTCTGATAACAGTCGGCACCGTATTTGCAGTCTGGCTTATCCATTTTCACAAATAACGCGCCACTTTCAAGAACAAACACGAAAACGGGTTGCCTCGATGTTCTTGACAGCTGGTGCGCCAGCTTCGTTTCTACCTTCAAACTATGGGATAATTGGCAAAATTAGGAGGTCAAAAAAAGTTGCACAAAATCTGCACAAAATGGGGTTAAAAAACGACAGAAAGTTGTTCAGTGAGCAAAGTTACATTGACTATAAGAGGTTAGCAAATGATATCACTGATTTCGCACAGCTTAACACAAACACACCGAATTCATCGGGAAGGAATTGATGTTTTTATTACGTTGTTAGATTTAAAACATGCAGTTTAGTTTGCGCTGTAATCGTAAGAACTATCGTTTTCCCGCTCTAGTTCCATCGGCTTCGTTTTTTACGCGAACCCGCGTCATCGTTGGCCTCTTCGAATGACGGTTGTGCGGGTTCACTGGCATCCTCATGCTCATCGAAACCAGGAAGCGTAGGTTTCACAAACACGCCTCCTTCGGGGACAGTGTTTTCCCAGGTGCGGTCGGTGGAAGCCTTGAACTGTGCGTTGTAGTGTGCACGGAACGTTTCCCGCATCGCCGACAGCCGATCCGTTGCCGGTCCTTTGGACGACCCTGGAACCGGTCCCGCCGAATCGGCTGCCGTCCCACCCGCCACTCCCACTCCCGGCTGCCCATTGGGACGACTGAGAGGCCCGCGGTGTACTGGCCGCTGCCGGAAACCTAATCCTGCTCCCCCCACGTTCAAGTTCTTGCCCTTGTTGTTCTCCTTGAAGCGGCTGTTGCGAAACCACGAGCTTTGCATGGCCAGCTTGAGCAGTTCTTCGGGCACCTCCTGACTGGCACCCTCCAGGTTGCGCACCAGATGACCGGAGAACTCTTTGTCCTTCTCCGTGATCAGCGTGTAGGCCGTGCCTTTTTCGCCCGCTCGGCCCGTGCGACCGATTCGGTGCGTGTGCGTGTCGATGTCGCGTGCAATATCGTAGTTGACCACCGTGCGAATGTGTGGAATGTCCAGACCTCGGGCGGCCACGTCTGTCGCCACCATGATGTCCACTTCCCTTCGCTTGAAGCGCGTAATCACGGAGTTACGTTCCGATTGGTCCATGTCACCGTGCAACAGCACTACGTCGTTCTCCTTCAACCGTAAGCTGCTCGCCACTTGTTCCGCGTCCGCTTTTTTCGTAACGAACACCAACACGCTCCCTTCGGAGAGCATCTGGACCAGGTTCGCCAGCAGCCAGGTCCACTTTGCCTGCACGTTAGGCAGCAGCAAAATGCGTTGCGTAACGTCCGCGTTCGCTTCGCCCAGATCGCCGTGAATGATGCGCACCGGATCGGTCAGCACGTCGCGGGCCAGCTTCTCCACGCGCTTCTTGAACGTCGCACTGAAGAGCAGCGTCTGCCGGTCGGGGCGGATGTGGTTGCAGATCGAGCGCACTTGCGGCTCGAAGCCCATGTTGAACATCTTGTCCGCCTCGTCCAACACGAGGTAGGTGACGCGCCGCAGGTTGGTGGCTTTCAGTTTCACCATGTCGATCATGCGCCCCGGGGTCGCGACCACGATTTCCGCGCCCTGCTCGAGCGCTTTGCTCTGTTCCCATTTGGAGCCGCCACCGTAGCAGCAGCACACACTGATGTTGTACACTTTGCCGAACTTTTTCGCCTCCCCGTAGATTTGCAGCGACAGTTCGCGGGTCGGGGCCAGTATCAGCCCGATCGGACCGTCGCCCGGACCGAGCTCACGCTGATCCATAATGTGCACCAGCATCGGCCATAGGAAGGCGGCCGTTTTACCGCTTCCAGTTTTTGCGATACCAATGATGTCGCGCCCCCCGAGCGCCGCTGGGATCGCTTGGGCCTGAATCGGTGTTGGCTGGCTGTACTCCGATTTGCGGATCGCTTTCATGAGCGACTCGTCGAAGCCGAAATGTGCAAAGCTGGTTACCGGGTACGGTGGTAACGGGCCGCTCACCTTCACCCCAAGCGTGTGGCGCAGCTCTTGGACCTTCGTGTGCGACAGACCCACGATATCCTCGTGGGGGATGTAGAAATTTTTCTCAAACTTCCCGTACTCAATGTCCGAATGGTCGATCGCGGGAAGCGGATCGATTTCACGTCGCTTTGGTGGTGGTATGGGATTGCCATCCTCGTCGTACTCGAGTTCCGCGTCGGATCCTTCATCCATCACTCCTGCGTTGGGGTTTTCTTGCATGTACCTGTACCAGAATGGGACCGTCACGAAACCGTTCTCAATTCCGACACTCGTTATCGCACCGATTTCGCTTACCGATAGTAACTTTCCTCGTCGTCCTCATCGTCTATGTCGCCCCTGGTCCCCTTCTTGGGGTCCACGTTCGGTTGGGGAATTTTCTTCTTCTCCATCTTCACCTGCTCTTCAATGCCGGCCATGAACGCGTCCAGCGGATCCTCCTCATCTTCCTCGTCCGAAGATCCCTTCTTTTGGTCCTACGTGATGGGTCCAAAACACACACACACACGCACATTTCTTTTGCTCGCAACCATGAGGGAAGGTATTGGGGAACGTTTTTTTTTGGTTTATGTGGAAGAGTTAGGGTGGAGCCTCTAGACTTACGCTCGATTCGCCCGCCGACGGCGACCCGGGAGCCGGAATGTACTCCAGCTGGCCGGCCGGTTCATCCTCCTCGTCGAAGTATCTGCGCATAAATTGTAGAGCATATTGACCCCGTGGCCTGAAAGACGAGCTTCGTCGACGAAAACTTACTCATCCTCGGTCCGGCCGCGCCGTTTACCGACGGTATATTGGGACGGAGTGTTGGAGTATTGGTACATGGATTCGATTGTGTGGTAACCATGCTTCGATATGCCCGGGCCCTGATTGTACGACTTTGGTGGTGGCACGCCCGTCGATCTGCCACACAGTGAACTCGGTGGTGGGACGGCATTGAGCGAATAGCTGCGGTTCTGATCTTTCGGGTCTTGCGACTGCTGCTGCTGCTGCGGCTGATTGGGACGCTGGTGGCCAGGACGGCGCATCTGAAAGCTAAAGTTTCCGCGATTCCGATTCATGGCGGGCTACGATTCGTGACCGACAGTCACACGGCTTAAAATGGATTCCCTGGTGGGTTCGCTTTCAGAATATCAAATCACTGGAAGAAAATACTTTACTGCGAACGGTGTTTTGAAAGCAAATCGATTGACGGCTTGTTTTTTTTCACTCCCGCAGAGCAGTGACAGCAGGGACAGGATCTGCCAGTGGTGCCAAACTGCACGAATACCAGTCTCTGTACGTTGAAACATCCGTATGCGGTTTGCATTCACTGCATTTGTAATTATTTCGCCAGAGTAATCTACTTTAATGACAAATAATTCATAAGTCTTGAAAATATATTACACTTTATCCAATTATTTACAAAAGTAACCGCTGATTTTTTTTTAACAAGGGAAACATACTACATAACCTTTTCACCGGACTTATTGAGCGTTGGCACGCGAACCTTCAGTTGAAAGGAATTTTTCCCAGCAATTGACATTTATTTCGCGCCAAAGGAGGCTATGCTCACTTGGCCATCATTGTGTATTGCTCTGATTCGGGTAGCTGTTTTAACTGCAATCTGCCTTTAAACTTTCTTGTAAGCGTGTCGATTTAACGAAGCAAACAGCGGAACAGCATGTGTGTTTGAATTAGGAAGTACTAGGGTTTGTTTTACGTGTGTAGACAGACGGAACGAACGGTTTAGTGATGTTGCGTGTGCCTCCCAAATGTCGCATTTATCGGTACCCAAATAAACCACGAAACGGTGTGGCGTGATAGTGCAGTTGTGGTTTACACGAAGCACCCGAACGAGAAGTTTTAATTGGACGATAGACTCAGCTGGAACATAACTATTTCTTGCCTTATTTGCCCGACTGGCTTGCGTCGATCGGACTGAGTAACAATTGAAGTGCACTGTTACTTGCGAGAACGGGACACAAATAAAGGTGGTAAGTATTGGCTTCTCGCTTGTGTCCAGCTTAGGTCGGTTGCAAGAAGGCTCAGCAATGTGACGAACGACGATTGATGGCCACGAAGATCTAATGTGAAACAATTTTGTTTTTTTTAGCATTTCCCGATACGTATGGCCAACAATAAGATGACGGCATCATGGAATCCTCCTGGACCGGCAACGTATGAGGTGCTCCGTGAGGCACTGAAAAACGACGATTATGAATCGTTGAATCAAATATTGGGAGAATTGGAGAACTTATTCCGAGGCTTCCCGGTCGATTCGAACGGAAATGGCACCACAGCGACCGCAGCGATCGGCACGGCCGAGCTCAAGCTATGGATCGATGGAGTGGGCCGCCTAATGTTTCAACAAAACTCGATCCCCATCAAACGGCTGGCGATCGACACGTTCGAGGCAGCGATGCCGTACTTTGAAACACTGGCTTACATCGAGCTTCCGGCGTGGCCGACGCTCCGGGCGATCGTTAGTAGCCACTACACATCGTTGCTTGATAAGGCGCGCAACGAAAACGACCCGGACTGGCACCGGATCTGGTCGATCCTGGTACGGCTGCTGCACCGCGATGTGTGCCAAGGTTCCACCATCATCAACATGTTTCTCTCGATCGTGGAGGCCGGGTTCCGGGCGGCGGAGTTTTCCGTCCGCGAACAGGCCTTCGATTGCTGGCGACTGTTGGTGGAGGTGTTCGCTAGGCACCGACAGATCAACTTCCCGAAGCGCATGCGGTTGATCTGTATTCCGCTCAAGAGCTCCAAATCGAAAACGGAACTGATTGCGTTAAAGAAGTTCGACATCTGGTGGTTTCTGTTGACGCAGTTACACGATCAGTTAGACACCTGCGTCGACACCATCTTCGAGCCGTTCATCTACTTTTGCTTCGGTCCATCGTTCAGAACGCCCCTCTGCTACTATTTCGACGAATCCTTCAAGGAAATTGGAGCTCCGGGCAAAATGTAAGTGTGCGTTTCTCTGCGATCAAACCAACTTGGCTAACGCAAAAATGTGCTGTTTCCTTAGCTACCAATCGGTCAAACAGCTCTCTGCTATTGCGTTGATAAATCTGCTTGGCCCGGCACCGGAAGTGACCAAACAATTGCTGATGCTAAAGCGTGACAAAACCTTGTCAGCGTTACCGTTTTGTTGCCCCGAGCAAGGAATGTCTATTTCGGCGCAACTGTTTGCCACCAAAGCGAAGCTGCTGATCGATTCGTGCACCGAATGTACGGTTCTTTTGGCGCAGATGACGCACCTAGACTATCTGGAGCTAAACCGGTGCCTGTGGCGGAACTTGTTGAGCCGCGCCGTAAACTTTGACTCGAAATGGGAGTTGCTTCTGTGGTTTCGGGACGATATGACCGCCCTGGTCAGTCTGGTGAGTTTAATGGATACCCGATTAATGTCTTACAGAACCAATAAAAACGAATCTTCTGTAAATATAGTGTTTAAAGCAGAGCGAAGATTTGGCCTTACGGGAGCTACTGTACGAAACACTGTTGATAGTGGCTCAGAGTGAGCTCCTGACCGTCACCGTTGGCTACGATTCACCGGAGCAGCTAATGCTGAACTACAAGTGTGTTATGGCTGCCGTTCTGCACCCAGACTTACCGTGTCCGGAGAGGTAAATTCAAGTCCGTACGCTGAATGGCGTATTTTTTATGCTGGGGCCGTGCTAAAGTCAAATAATCTGTTTCACTGTTTTTCCCCCGCGTCTCTTCGCGTAGCAAATCCAAACAAATCGTAGAACATGTGTTCGACTTGCAACGCTACACCCAACAGCAGGGTTACTGGGAGATGCTGCAGAAAACGGTCCAATATTTGTGCACTGCGGCCGAAGTCAATCACTCCCAGAGTGCGGAGTTCCGGGAGATCCGTACACAGATCTACCTTTACCTTGCGGACTATCTGATCGAGCGCATCCGAGATGATCCGAATGGCTTCGATGCCCATCGTGCGGTGGTAATGAACTTTTTATTGTACCCTCTGGAATTTGATCAGCTGGTGCTGACGGAAAAGGTGCAGACAAAATGGCTTGCGGTGTACCGACCGATCGCGCAGCGCGAACTCACGACGTGCGATTTTGCCAACGGCTTCTGTGAAACGATCAAAGCTATGACGGTCGCAAAATATTCTTTCAACCTCGGAGTAGTGGCCGCTTTCTTGTGCCACATCCTCGAATCCGTGACGGGCGATTTCGATCTGGCAAGGCCGCCACTCAAAGTAATTGAGCTGTTCAAAGATCTCACTCGGAAGGCGTTGGCGTACAAAGCGAGCATGGATCGTCTCGATACGATGGCACGCTGCTTCCGCGAGCTGCTAGGACGGATGAGCCACAAGGCAGTGTTGTCGGTGATCATGCCGCTTCGAACCACGGTCGCCGAGATGGTAGCCAACGAGCATGGGCTCGCTGTGATCGAGATCAAACGAATATTGAATGTGCTGGCGGGGAAGATGATTTCTTCGGCGATGATGAGTGAATTGAAGCGCCAACCGAACGAGGTGCGCTGGAACTGCAAACTGATGCTCCAGAATATGCTCCAGCTGCCGGCGACGGTGCGCCGTAACTGGAAGGAGGCCGACATTAAGAAGTGTATCCAACTTTGTGACAGCGACATCCGAGAATCGGCAGAGAAATCTGCGAAGCCCAAAGCGGACCATGATGAGTTTGTCGTTATCGAGTCGAATTGGAGATTTAAACCGGATCAATTGACCGAGCATCAGCTGGAAAAGATGAAGGAGAAGCGAACCGACATTCCGGCACTGTACAATGATATGAGCCAGTCGCAGGACAGTTTCATCATCAAACCGTGGACACCGAGCAAACCACTTGCCTCCAAGCCAGCGGAACGGCCACCCGGCCCGGCAGATGTAACTGCCAGCGCAGACAATACGAATCCGGCCACCGTCCCGTTGGAGGACGGAAAAAGCTCACTGTTGAGTACGGCCGAGAAGAACGAACCGTCGAACGGCAAGAATGATTCCATCGTATCAACGAGCGAAAGCAGCAATGGAAAGAAGCCGGACAAGGAGAATAACTATGCCAACATGGTGAGTGATCGAGCAACCGTCAACGATGAACCGACAGGCTCGGGGAGCGAAGGCACGGAACAAAAGGTTACCTCGGATCCGACGCAGGAACGAACCCGCTTGGTCCTTAAGCAACTGCGTATCGACACGGTGGCTGGGAAGAGCCTCGATGTAATGAGCCTGCCGCGAACGCGACGCTCGGAGTTGCCGGATGCCAGGGAATCGCGCCGAAAAAGCACCGATCCCAAGCGTAAGGTAGAGAGTGAGAAGAAGTTGAAACGAACGGCGGTAGTAACCAGAAGCGATATTGCTTCTGCGTCGAAAGTTGCTGCCGCAGGAACAGTTCACGACAACCAGAGGATCACGCGGACGTCGAGGAAGAATTTGAATTTTGAAAACCTAGGCAGCCACGGCAGTGGTGGTGACTCGACCACTGAAGACGAAAACATCGTTGAATCTTCTCAGGGGGCTGAAAATTCCCAGAGCGCTTTAGGGCGGAAGCTGTCAGGACGGCGCCGCTCCAGGGTTGGTAGGTCCACTGGCGATCTTACGCCAGCGACGGATACGAAATCATCCGGAAAACAGTTAGATGATGTGCCGGCGTCGACTAATCCACCATCTACATCGTCTCAAAGTGAATCAATGGAAATTGAACAGACGCCATCAAAAGATCGTGCAAACGAACCACCGATGGTCAATCCGGAGCAGACATCCGGTTTGAGCGAACCGCCTGCGGCCATAGCTGATGCAAAGGATGACACAATGATGGTCAGTTTAAGACCAGACACCAGTGCCTCGAAAAACTTGTCACCCGAACCGGAACGAGAAATAAAGACTAATCTTGTCCGAAGCCCGAAACGTATCACACGATCCTCACTGGACGACGATCGGAAAGAGGAATCGATCCGGCAAGCAACACAATCACACAGTCCCAGACATCGGTCCGACTGTTCCGAGCCGGTGCCGGCTAAGGAGATTCAAAGTCCCAGCCGGCGAGTGACTCGGTTGAGTATAGATGAGAGCGACGCCACCATCGCCCGTACGGGCAGCCCGTCAAAGGGCAGCGATCTAAACCATAACCTGTCCAAGCGACCCAGAAGTCTTTCGACATCCCCATCCAAATCACGGGTTGCGGACGGCGCGCAACAAGCGTCCTGTAGCGCAATGGTCAGTATCATAGCTGCTGCTATTTGCAGCCCGAAGAAAATGTCCCCTACCAGCCCGGTCGTTATGGTTGAGCCAATAAATAGTGCCCTACTGGCGAACGTGAAGAAAACACTCGCTGACCCCATCAACTCGGGGATGATGATGCCTGCGGAAGCAACAGATACAGCGAAAGAGTCTCCGAAGCCGACAACTTCGTCCGCCTGTAAGCAACCGGATGTGGATGGTGTGCTACGTGAGACGGAGGCGCTATCACCCGTAAAGAACCTGGATGAAACGATGGAGCCGATGAACCGATCTCAAAACTGCACCATCGTGTCTTCTCCCGACATAGAGAATGCCGAGGAACGGGCTGCGGATTTGCTTAACAGTACACTGAATATTTCGCCGATACCGGACGAGAAGAGTTCCTCGGCGAGGGGTCCTGCAGATAATGGGGTTCTTGCGGGCTCGACGAGCGCAGATCGACGTGCTCCGAGTAGCATCATGGACAAGGAGCGGGAACCTAGCGCCACTTCCGGCCATGTCTCAGCCCTAATGTCGAGACGATCGAAAGCAAGCCCCCAGGGCTTCTCGATGCCCACTGCCGGCGGAGCACCATCTAGCGCGGGAGGGTTGAGGACTCGCAACCAGCAACACCCAATGGCCGCCAGTGGATCGACATCGCGCAGCCCGTCCACGGGGCTCATCGGTTTGGGAGGGCGTGGTGCGCACTTCATCAGCTTGATTCGCGGACACCAGAACGATCTTTCGCCAGGTAGCAAAACACCGCTCCCACAGTGCTCTTCCACGCCCACTGCTGGTCAGTCGTCGGCCTACTTGGCTAACCGTGCGACGATGCGAAAACGGGCGATCGTGGCCAGCGCCACGTCGGCAACTCATGAAGGTACCGCGTCACCGGACACGGGAACAATGCCACTGCCGGACGATGACGGGATGGCAAATAGAAAGGAGTATTTGGTCTTTTCGAAGGTGCTACCGTCACCGCACTCTTCGCCCGCGGTCAGTATACTGAAGCGGCGTCACAACATTCTCGAGGACAGTGTCGATGACGGAGAGTCGCCAGCTTACAAGCGAAAGCGCGTCAGCTTCCACGATCCACCCGTATCGGTGACAAAGGAATACATTCGCCACGACGAGGAGTGCCGATCACCGTCGATTAGCCGCTGTCTGCAGCTGACCCACGCCATATCGCCCGCCGACAAGGCCAAGTTTATGATGCGTCGCAAGAGCCGCTGGGACAGTATTTCGGAGCTGGAAAGATTCACTCGGAAGCAAGCCGGCTTCGGCGGCAGCTGCGGTGGTCAGCAGCAGCAGCAATCGGAGATGGAGGGTATCGAAACCGCCTTAGATGGGCAGCGGGCGCCTGGGGACGAAGAGGAGGAAGAAGAGGAGCTGACGTCGTCACCCGAGTCGTTGGACGATTCGCAGTTCATCATTCACGATGGCACGGATACGTCGATCGCTGCGTTACAGGTGTCACCGGCAAACACGACCTCAGCGGAACCGAACTCAGCAGCGTCCCAAAGACCGACCCCGCTGGCAGAGAAAGAAACACCGTCCGCCGCAGTCGCATCCGGTGAAACGATGGGTACAGCGGTGGACAGCGGTTTGAATTTTGCATCGGAAGAAGCCCTGCTTCAGCACGTCATGCAGCGTTACACTTTGGACGATATGCTAGCGCGTTACGTGGCGGACGGCCGAGCGCTCGAGCAAAGCAAAATGGTTCGCATCCTAACCCGCGAGCTATCGGTGGCCATGGCAAAGGATCAGAAAACGCTGCACACCGTGCTGGACCAGCTGTCGGAGCGCTACTCGGCCGAGTTTTTGGATCACGCCATACAGGAGAACTCCAGTGCCATGGTATGCGAGCGCGTATCGGCGACGGCCATGTTGGACCATATTTTCAAAAGCCTGCGCCGGCCTGCCGGTGCCAGCAGCTCGGAGCCGATGCTGGATACCGAGCGTTTGCGGTTGGTGCAGAGCATGTTCGAGGGTCTGTCCACCGTGCCGGACATCGCCGAGCCCGACGGGCAGACCACGGTGGCTCAGATTCGCGAGCGTTTCTTGCGCCAGCAAGTTGCACGTAAAGAGCGTCTCGAAATGATGACCCTGATCGAAGACTACTTCAAAATGTCGAACGCGTTATAGTGCCCCGAACGTGGTTCGCGCGTGGGTCTACAATTGTTAAATATCTTGTCTCATTTTACCAACCGGTCGTTCTACATAAACACGATCGTACATTAGTTGGATAGCATTAGTCCATGAAATTGCGCCATTTTATTGCGGCTTGACCAATGACGGATGAGAAAAGTTCAAAAATAGTGTCTAACGAAATCTGAAATGTGTTTAGGAATTAGTTTTTATATCTCCCACCATCAAGCATTGCGTCATTAACTTGCGTCGAGTATTTTTCATTGTCAATATTTATTTTATATTCCCGCGTCCGTTCGAACTGTTCTCATCATTTCTTTGGCCAAACCTTTAACTAGCGACCTACTGAACAGTCGACGATCGACGACACAAGTTAACGGACTGAAAATGCACTGGGCGCCGCCGATGCAAGCCATATATAAGGGACACCGAGTAGGTTTAGACTATCGATAAAATATACGCATTTAATCATTGTAGCGTTTGTGGAGTTCGGTGTGCGAAGAAAGATTGGCGAAAGAAATTGTTCGGTAAGATTATTTTATTCACTTCTAGTACCTATAAGCCGGGAGCCGGTGCAAGCCGTGTGGCCCGTAGTGTGGTCCACAAAGAACCACAACACCACGCCAACATGCCTCGCGCCAATCAGTTCGATACCAGATTCGTCGTAATAGAAAATATCTTAAGCATACCCCAGGAAGTCCCATCCTTGCGCGCGGCGCGTAAAGTAAAAAGAGAAGTGCATTAGGTAGCACGCGCTTCGCACAACTGAATGTTGAGGTGTTTACGCTCATTAGGTATCCTAGCCCTTCAATCCGTTTACCGTAATATCCACCTGGCTCCGTTTAACATGTTTATACATCGCCGCCGTATTATCAAATCTAATGCTGCGCCACTTTACATTACATCACTAGTCCTTCCTGTTGTCCTTTTTTGGAGATGGTTTAGTGTCGGGAGCTCTAGGCCTGCAGCACAGCGCCGCGCGCCACAAGCACACCCAGATCTGCTCGTGAGCGTCATGAGGATAGCGTCGGAAGTTACACATTTTTACACATCAAATCAAACATTATTGGTCTCCACTGTGCGCTACAGTACCTGTACCTATATAGCCGTCGTACGATAGCGAACAAATTGCGTTTAATACAAGATAAACTAAAAACATACTAAAATAGGGCTACTAACTCTGCCAGCTCGGTACACTAAGCTACATTTTACGTTACGTTTACGTGGTGATTGTTTGAGTGAGATTGTCGTTGCGGGATGATGCGGAGAGGATGGAATGGGCTGGATGGGGTGGATGAGGTGTCCTGTGGTGCACACCGAAGAAGTGACGACGAGTATGTGACCCTACAGCTAACCGCGGCCGTTGCCGCCAGATAGGATTTATATTAAGATACTAAACGCATGCGCTCGCTATATGTACTTGGTTTAATACTTTCACACACACACACGCACACAAACACACAAACATCACGCACTCACGCGCTTCCTATACAAGCCCCCGACGTTCTCCGACCGCGACCGCGCGTCACCGAGAATCAGCAGTCCCACGGCCACGGTGTTCAAGGAAATCTCATGTCGCCCATGTGTCGCAGCTGGTGCAGGCTGCTCTGGGAGGCGGTCCGTTGCGGTGGCTGCCGGGGGTAGTACAGGTTGTGCTGGGAGGACGAGCGGTGCGGGTTCTGCTTGTAGATGCCCTCGGGCGGCGAGAACTTCCTCGGCCGTCTTTCGTCGCTGTGCCGGCGCCGCTTGTCGCTTTCGTCCGAAAACTTTCGCCGCTGGTTCGTGGTGCCACTGGTATGCGGCTCGCCGATCGTGGCGTTGCCGGGAGCGTGGCTGCTACTTTCGCCGCCGCCGTTGCCGGGTGCCGCCAGACGCTTCACGTGGCTGGTGTCGTAGACGTAGTAACGGCTGTTCGTGTGCTGATACTCCGTGTCGTCCAGCATTTCGTCGTCCTCGAACGTCCGGTTGTCGGACTCGTAGCGCGATTTGTAGCGCTCCTCCGTCTCGGACTTCCGGCGATCGCGCCGATCGTCGACCGCGCGGTCGACCTCGAACTCGGTCGCGCGCTGCTTCTTGGTCGTGCTCGTTTGGCCCTGCGCCATGTTGAGCAGCATGTCGTCGTAGCCGTAGCGCCCGTTGGCCACCTTCAGCGGGACCACCTTGCCGGTCGTTTTCGTCCACAGCGCTTCCTGGCCGTACAGGTCCAGCATGGGCTGGAACTGGCTCGGGCCGGTCAGGTTGTGGGACGAGCGGCGCCACCCTTCCTCGTACCGGCGCCGCGTGTTCTCGTCCTCGAGCGCCTGCCGACGCTGCGACTTGCTGCTGGAGCTTTCGCTCGAATCCTCGCCCGACGTCCCGATGCCCAGGTCCTTGTCCTCGCCGTACGCCTTGTACGGGGCACCGAGGAAGTTCTTGCTACCGAAGGCACCGGTCAGCGCGAGCTGCGGGTGCGAGATGCAGTACGGGTGCGGGTACGATTTCTCGACCGCCGACAACTTGTGGTCATCGTCCGGCAGGTAGCGCGCTTCGCACGAACCCGGCCCGAACAGCGACAGCAGCACCGGCAGCAGGAACAGCCCGTGCATCGCGCCGAAGAAGATCACCAGGAACACCATCTTGAAGAACACCAGGAAGATGTAGCTGTCGGCGAGCAGCAGCGCAATCACGCCCAGGATCGTGCTTGTGCTGCCCTGCAGGATCGGCATGCCGAGACTGTAGAGAGCCTCGCTGACGCGCTCGTTCGGCGTGCGCGCCTTCGAGGACATGTACGTGTAGCAGATGTGCGCCGTAAAGTCGACCGAGAAGCCGATGCACATGATCAGGTTGATCATGGAGATCGAGTCCAGGTTCACGTCCCACAGCGCCATGTAGCCGGCCACACCGAGCTCGATCGAGACGATCGAGAACGCGACCCAGAGCGAGCAGAGGATGTTCGGGATGAAGATGAACGAGATCAGCATCATGATGAGCGCACCGACGATCATCGACTGGATCGAGGTCGGCCGGACGAGCTCGAACTGATCGAAGAACACAAAGTACGGATGGAAGACGGTGGCGTTCAGCGGTGATTCCTTGCAGATCTGCCGCAAGTCCCGCACCATCTCCTTCTCGTGGTTCGTGTCGGTAATGTTGACCGCCTGGATCATGAACCGGGACGCGAGTATCTTCGTATTGTTGTCGTCGAACTTGACGTCTAGCGAGAATGGATTCGCTGGGAAGAGCCAAATCTGCAAGTTAGGGTTGGGTTGAAAGATTGGGGATCGTTAATAAAAACACTGGCTGGCAAGGGACGGGGCCTTTGCTGACTCACCTCTCGTAGCGCGTCGATAAAGCTTTGCTCACTGTCCAGCGTGAGGTTGAGGTAGTCGTTGTTCCGGTCTACGTACGAAACGAACGAACGCAGCCAGGACTCGCTGTAGAGCGGCGACGTGACGTAGGAAGTGTTCTCGAGTGACTGCATCAGCTCCTCGATCTGCATCTGCGTGTGCGGATCGGAGTAGTTCAGGTCACCGGTCACGATCACCTGTATCCGGTACGGAAACTCGCGGTAGTAGTCATCCTCCAGGTCGAAGAACTTCACCGAGTACGAGTCGGCCTTGGAGAGCTTGCGGCGCTCCAGGCCCTCCTTGATCTTCGTCAGCCCGAAGCATGCCCCGCCGAGGTACGCCGCGAAGATCAGCAGAATGATCGCCTTCGTCCAGCCCTTGTTCAGCACGCGCGCCACACGGTCGCGGAAGAACGCCATCAGTGCGTGCTCCCGGTTGTCGATCGGGTTGTCCGGATCGTCCCGATCGATTCCGCCCGTGTTCAGCTTCCGATACAGCCATGATCGTTTTTCTACGACGAAAGAGAAGACGTTTTAGAGACGGCACGCGAGGGTCGGCCATTATCGTTGTTGACGAGTTGGAGCAGTAACACGCGGATCACCTTTTTCCCTGTTCGTCAGGTCAGTTCTACAGGTTAGCTGTGGCCCAGTTTTTTGTGTGCCTTTTCGTTCGTTCTTAAGCACCCTCCCGCTTCCAACCCAGAAACTATGCTCTGCCCCGACTGCACGACTCACGAGTCATTGTGCCCGGGTTGTCGGGTCAAAAAGGTTTCTGCGGTTTCATTAATTACCGTCCACTTTTTGTGCTAAAGATGTTTTTTGCGCTACACCTAGCAACTCAAGTTCCATAATTAGCACCACATTGGGTAGCACCGTTTTTGTGTACACCTCAGATTGAGTTACAATCGTTTTAGGTTCATCGCCGGACTGGGCTCTTATGTAGCTAAAGACCTGCTGACTGCTGGCAAAGAACCACCAGAGACATCGCACGAGACAGTGATCGTAGACAGTGTCGTGATCTTCGCGACGCCATTTGACAACACCTTTTTCGATGCACGACTGACATTGAACGGACGGCGCTTCCAATATTCGCGTTCGCTTTTCGTTGGAATGTGGTCAACGAAACCGGGGTGCGTGTCGGCACGTCACCTCTTCCTTCGCCACTGGAAACGAGAAGAAATTCGAAATGCCGAAGCGTCGGAGGACAGGGAATCGAAAAGCGAAACTCTCGTCAAC
The DNA here is from genome assembly GCF_943734635.1 of Anopheles cruzii. Taxonomy (NCBI): domain Eukaryota; kingdom Metazoa; phylum Arthropoda; class Insecta; order Diptera; family Culicidae; genus Anopheles; species Anopheles cruzii. Next base: position 22,880,655 of record NC_069144.1, read on the forward strand.
CGCAAACCGCCGTCCCGCGATGTCGTCGTCCAGGTTCACACAAGTGACACACTTTCATTTGCGTCGGCCGGCCGCGCTGCTGTTCGTCCCGGACCGAGTTGAGTGTCAGCTGAGATATCCCCATCGAATCGCAAGAGCCGTGGGCCGTTGGTCGTTGTAGAATGTCATTTTCGGGACCACGGTGGGCCAGGTCAATGCTTCCCGACCACTTTTTGACGCCTCGGGCGTTTTTGCGTCGATCAAAGATGAGCGCCGGTCCGCGTGCGTGTGTGTGTGTGTGTGTCAGGTACGTCGTTTTCACTTTTCTGTTTCCATCGCCTGCAGGTCCGAAACATGGCCATACGGGGCCATAAATTGTGGAACGGTACAGCGGGGAAAGCACCGGAAGTACCGGAACAAAGTTTCGGACTTGATTTGATTTGTGCCGATACCGTCCGTGTCCGTCAGTCGAGCAGGTGTTGAGACGATATGGCCACAAGAGATCGAGAGTTCGCGTAAGCTTCTGATAGTTCGTCAGCCTTACGCCCGGAAACGCTAAGGCGTTGGCTTCTCTCACGATTTCTAAAATCAGCCCATAATCAAGCTCCGAAGCCGGCGCGGACCGAGTCCATCCACACGCCACACACGGAGCAGTACAACAGCAGCGTGCCAAATGTGCCAACCCACCACCACCACCACCGGACCTGTCCACTCTATGGTCGCCCGGTCCCGGTTTTGAGGCAGTCCGGTTGGCGCTGGTACATCATCCAACAAGACCGGACGGACCACTACCGGTACCATTTTGCGCGCGATGTTGACAATTTCCTGCATGCCGCTGCGAGTGGCGCGCAGAAACGGTATTTAGTGCGGCCAGTCCGTGGTCGAGTGGATCAATGAATGCTGCACGCCGCCGATGTCAATGAATCGTCCGTGGTCCGAAGCGTGTTCCGTGGCGTGGTAATGGACACCGTGAGCTACCCCTTCACATGGAGTCGTTCGCCACGTTCGATGTTTGTTGTCCCAGTGCCGGCCCGCTCGAGTCCGACCATCTAGAGTGTCCGGAATCACTCCTCTCGCCGGTGAGTAATTGCTCAGGTTGCCAACTAGACAACCGCTAACTGGTCTCCTCCACTTGGACGTCGGTAAGGGGATCTGGCGAACCGTAACCACCTCCACAAACACACTTAACCCGGGGGTGGTGATGCCCGACTGTGTTCACCCACCAAAAACCCGAAAGGTCACCTAATTACCGGAGCGCTGGCTAGAAAGCCGATCATTAATATTTCATGTGCCAGCAGGTACAATGGCTGGCTGCAGATGGTGCACTACGCTTTCCCATTGGCCCAGGGGATCAGTCACCCGACACAGTGGGTCGGACCCTAGCTATCTATCTGATTGGCCTTTCGACCGCAACCGATTCCTATGTTTTCCTCGTCGGGTTTCGCTTTCTTCGTGGGACCGGTTCGGTGTCCATCACGAAATTCGATTTCAACTGTCTCTTCAACTCCGCCAACGGGTGATGCACCGCGTGACCTTCTCCGGGCTTTCGTTTCCACGGGAATACCACGGGAGTCTGCGAGGCGGAATGCCGTTCGGAAGCGGGTAGCTCATTGGCTGGTCTAATCGGCAGGTCTGAAGAATTCGGACTACGTGTTCTTCCGCCACCAGACGGCAGCTGTCCGGTGCATTATTCAATCGACAGCAAGCCACCGCGTGGAATTAGGAGAATGTCCCCGACGACATCAGACATCCGACATCTCTCCAGCCACCGCCGAATGAGCGGAAGCAGAGCAAGCATCAACATAGGACCAAAAAAGGGCTGGCCAAACACTTACGCAACCAACGCGCCAACTGTCCGAATATGTATCCGCGCGATTGCGCGATAGTCGCCCGGTTAGATCATAACTCGCTGGAGTCGGCTTGGAGAATGGGATTTGCTGCGGAGCTCCAAAGGTTTCCTACGAGCGACGGAGTGGCCTTTACGAAAGATGGATGTCACCATGCGGTGTGTTTGGGATTCGTTACGATTGGGTCGCGTGTAATGTCTCCGACCCCCCCGGGGGAGCTCAGGAAGCGCGGTCCCGGGTCCGGGTGTCGCTTCTTCACGGCCATGTCCGTTCCCATTCAGTGGTGCCCATAATTACCGGAGCCAAATGTGTGTTTTGTCGGCCAAGTCGGCCGTGGCCATAAGGCAGGTCGCACGAAAGCATAAAGCAAGCATACTTGGACCGACTTGCGGCGCTACCTGCGGCGGTGACAGAAACAATTTGCCCGACCGAATAGCCGGATGGCGAAACGGCACGTGCACGGGGTATGGCCGGTGGCTTCTTCGCTCCAGGGTCCGTTAGCATGCAGCTGGGGCCGAGGAGCCGTGGATTCTAGTACACGCTAGTAGCTGATGTCGTCAAACGGCTGTCGGTGCTTTACCCGCCCCGAACGATGTCCTCAATGTCTTGGGCCACTTGGCACACGTTGCAACTGCACCTTGCAGCGCTTGCGGCCCAACGTGGTGTGCACGCAGTTCACAGTTTTGTCCGAAGTACAGGCAGGTTAACTGAGCGACTCCACCGGTCGGCCGAGCGAACCAGTTCGCGTAACTGGCCGCTGCTGCTTTGCAAACCCGAACCTCTGGCACACACGCAGAACATAGAATGATGTAATGTCGAATGCCCCACCGCCGTCGCCTCGTCTATTGGTCCACCCGTCCGGTCCGGTCCGGTCCGGTCCGTGGGGGGGTATCAACCTGTCGGAGCTGGGGTTGCAGAAAATCAAAGACCGATTTGGAGGCTCAGTTTTGGGGCTGGGTAGAACCTTATGTAACGGAGCCTGGCCATTATTGGCGCGCGCAAAATGTGACCGCATGGCGCACGGTGCTGTGTTGTGTGTGTGTGTGTGTGTCCACCGCCGTTTAATCCAGTCTTGAGCATGTGTGGGTCTAATCACCGGCCGGCCGAGTCCGGCGATGTTTCGAGAGATTTCTGAAGAAAATGGTTTTACTTATCGCGGGTCTCTCATGCAGTTGGTGCAATGTTTCTAGGCAAACAAGACGCTAGAGTAAGAATGGAACCTGTCTGCGTTTCTAATGGAGTTGATTTGTACAAAATGGAGCACTTAATTGCTGACGTGATAATCGAGGTAATAATTTATGGAAACGTATTTATTTTGCCGCAATTGGCCCTAAGCGTTTCAGTCATTAGATTTTAAACTTTAAACACGCTTGGACTAAAGTTTGGAGTTTAAAACGAGTTTTTGGCAAACTTCCTGTAGAATTTAGTCTTTCAGATTATATTAGACTGAACTCAAGATTCAAATATTTAAACTTCACTGCATACTTCTGGGTTCTTCGCTCGCTTCCCGGAGAGTGGCGATATACGACAGATATAGTTCATACGAATTATGAACTCTAAGGACAGCTCCAGCTGCTCATTCGATAGGAAAAGAGCATAATTTCGAAGCCCAAGTATTTATGTCAGAAAATTAAATAAACTTGCTGATCAATGGTATTGTAGGAATAAGACGAACCATCTAATCGGCCTCTTGGATTTTCTGGACAATTAATAAAATTCCAGTGCCTTATTTGCAATACTTCAAGTTAAATTACTATTATTGAGAATCCAAACGGAGTTCGTAACAAGTTAAACACGGAAACGGCAAACAACTTATTTAATGGCCGTTGCAATCATTCTTACCATTAACGTAAGTGTTCGTAACCTGCCGATTTGTCATTTTAACCAAATTAAAGATCACTTGCAGCCGCCGTTACGCTTTTTACCACAAAATGACACTCGCCCGAAAAGCGTTTCCCTTTTCGCTGGCGTAGCGTTAGGGACATGGCCAGCCGACTTGGCTAGCTGCCCGACATAATACGCATAATCGCGTAAATTACCCGTTCGGACGCCAAAGCCAAAACGCACCGGCACTGATGAGCCGGTAAATGGTAGTGACGCCCGCCAAAAGACCACCTGCCGAAGTTAGGCCCGAAACGGCCCTTTCGCCTGAACGGGCGCGCGGTGAAGCGGGAGCGGATTGGGTAAGGACGGATTGTTCCAACAAATTGAATGATCGATTCGATTAATTTACAACTACAACGTTATACAAGAGTCGACCCTGTAACGACCGCTCGATCTGGGTTGGGCCAGGCTCTTACGGAGGTAAGAAATTAAGAGTTGCGTACTTTGTAGCGCGGTGATTACTCCGTTATCTGGACACTCACTTGTGGCCCGTGTGCCGCACAGTGATGGTGGCGACCCCTACCCGAAAATTATACTTGACCTAGTGGTCGACAAACAGCGGGCGTGAAAGTGAAAACAAAAACGAGGTCCACGATACATCCAGGATGAGGTCGGTTCATTGTTGGCTCGTCTGCCTCTTCTTGGCTGGCCGCTTGTGTTACATCTTCGTGCGCTCAAACCCTGCGTCGTCACAGTGACATAACGTCGAGCAATTTCAACACCTCGCGGTCCGCAACCGTTCCCGTTGTCGGCGCAGCTGGATATAGGCCCCGGACGGAGGCGCCTACAGGACCGCCGCGCAGTGATCGACCGTTTTGTTGCTTTTTGCGCGATCGGTGACCGTGGCGTCTGCAGTGACATTCGTCGGCTGTTTGCGCGGCAGACGGCGATCCTACATATGTTTGTTCCTCTCCCAGACTGGTCCGACTGACCATTTCCTCTATTCGGCCATTCACGCTGGGATTCCCGAGATTGCCGTTGGGGCAGCCTACGCACAGGCTGGCCCGTGATATGGGCAGTGAGAGGCCTTCAAGACCGTGATGCTGAGGTCTGAGGTTCGGTCAGGAAAGTATGCGCTTGGCAATGGTTTCATAACTCCTGGTGGGGTAAATGTTAGAGGGGTCTTATGCCACGTGCCATCTCAAACACATTATCCTCCATCCTTATGTTGTGTTTACTGGATTCAGGCCAATGTCTGGACAGACCCTATTAGGTGGAACGTATCATCCGGTACGTGTCACCGCACAATGAAGAGCAAAAGTACGAGTTCAATTCTCGATCACAATCAACTTTTCTGAACTGTCAACTCAAGTGGCAAGCAGCACGCCACCGCCATGGAGCAAACTCTTGATTACTCAGTGGGGCGTGATCTGCCGCACTTTGTTCTTCCCTTCATCGTCAATATCTTCATCGCCTCCACTTTCCAGGAGTTGCGTTACTAAGTGAGTACCAAGAAAGAGAGAGGCGCGTGCGCTTAGCACAAGCGTAACACTTCCGTGATCGTATCAGATGCGCGCATCGCGCTCTACACGAGTTGTACAGTTTCTCAGTGCCGCCGCATCGCAATGCGCGGATCGCCAAGACGCGAACCGGCGATCGTCAGTTTAAAGCTAATTATATCGTTTATTGGATTATTACAGTGCGGCGTGCCGGGACCGGGTGTAGGATTCTGTTTTTAGCCGACTCCGGCCGGCCGTAGACCGTATCATCTCCAATTTGGTCGTGTCTCGGCCTGCATCACCGGTCTTCGGAAAAAAGAAAAGAACATTTCGGAGCTACGGCTGCGATATGTCGCCCGAACGCGTCTCGTATCGCCTTGTAAATAATCAGATTTATTCACTCTAATGACTCGTTTCCGTTGGCTCGCGGTTCGTTCGCTGCGCCTGGTGATGAGCGATAACGGTGTCGCGTGTTAAGCGCACCAAAGTCTAGAGAGAGCGAGCGTGTCTCGAGAGGTTCTAGAATGGTCCAAACGACTCACCACGTTCAACAGATGATGGATGGTGGTGAGTGAGCAGGAATTGCTCTCGTTTGACCGAGTTCTGTTACCGCATCCTAATCACCTTGGATGCTAGCGAAAGGTGAACCACCGGTCGTCATGCCGCGGCGTCGCAGTACTTCCTCATGCCGGGTACCCGGCGACCTTTCGCTAACGGATCTCCTAACCTGTCCGGTGAGCTGCTAACGGACACCTGATTTCGCGGGCCACAAGGACTATAGTGCATGCTCGGTAATGCACGGCTCAGAGAACTAAGGTAGCAAAGTTTACTGACCTCAAATTGGTGCCCACACGCACACACACGCACGCGGCGGACTTGATCGGGCAGGGATGCGGCCAGCTCAGCGATCAACGATCCGTGGCGTGTGAAATCGAGGGCAGTAGAGTGCTGCACGCCACTACACACCCAGCTGATGATGTTTTTTAATGTGCATTTTAATATATCTTAGCCTTTCCCGGCCCGGCCCGGTGCTTGGACCCCCTTCGAACCTGGATCTTGGATCTTGCAGACGCTGGAGAAAACGGTCGGCCTATAAATAATGCTTGACCGAGCGCTTGGCGATAAAATAAGCCATCGAGTTAGACCTCCGGGAATGACTCCCTGAGGACCGGTGCAGCAGGATTCGTCGATTGCAAGTTGCAAACCCGTTCTGCGAGCGGGCGAGTCACCGAGCAAGACCTGCCTGCCTACAGCCTTGAGAGAGCGATCGTGTCCGAAATTCGGCCGAATAAAGTGAAAGTTACCGAGCTCGGTCTGAGTTCGGGTCTCTGTTTGGCTGCGACTTTTAAGAATAGGTCTTCCCGGGCGGCTCTGCGCTTTTTCGAGAATTGGGCCACCAGAATTGCGAAAGGCCACCAAGAGAAAAAGAGACCGCGTTGAGATCGAAACTCTTTCATTGTCACGTACAAGGTCTTCCCCGTCCCGGCCTGTGGAACTTCGTCACACCTGACAGGCACTTTAATTAAAGGCTAGACCGACCGAGGCTTAATGAGCTGGGCGAAGCCTGTGCCTGATCGCGTCGATCGATCGATTCGTCGATCGCAGAACTTCACTTTGGAGTGTCGGTTATGTAACTTTACCCTCCCCAAAAAACCATCCGACTTGTGTGAAGACAAAGACTGAGGCTCATCTCAGGAGCCGCGGGTGCGCACGCGCGGTGCAAAACGGTGGCACAGCAGGTTGCCTCGATGGTACTGACCGTTACTTTCGTCGGTGAACCCCAAGAGTGACATAACCCGCAGAAGGTGTGCAGGATGCTGCTGCGCGGGCACGCGGACTTTTATGAGTGGGTCATGCGTTGGAAATTCCACGGTAAACAATATGCCCCCGAAAAGTCGCGGCACCGGGTTAGGGGACAATGCACGGAAGATTACGAAGGAGCTCCACTTGGGGCTGATTGCTTTTGTGAAGCAAAACCTCTCACTCGCTGGATGAGCTTCGAGATCTTCGAGGGTTCGAGGGTTTAGCTGGTTGCTGATGATAATAATGTGACTTTCTTTACGAAAGGTTATTTGAAAGCGTACTATACTCGGTGTCAATGAGTGCGCTTTCAGGGATTCTGCGTGCGTTTCTATTGTTTCTTCGCACTCGTTAGAGGTCTTAAAGTCTTGCTCCTACCAGAAACACTCGTCTTTCAGGCCTTCAGGGCCTATGATAGTGATTTCAGGGCACTTAACGCGAAAATACGAGGGTTGTTCAAAAGTTTCTGCCTAATGTCGAAAAGTTTGGCCATTTTGAATGATCATTTGACAGCTTGGACGCGTTTCGGCTCATCGTCGATTGTTGTCTATTTCAAAATATGGATGGCACAGAATCTGAAAGGGAAGGTTTTTTTTACAGTCGTGCATTATCGATACTTTTTTACCCCTGCGCTAACCACGGTTCCCTTTACGTTAAACCAAAGGCAGATAATAGAGTGTTTATAAATTAAAAAATATTGATGTAAAAATTCTTGAAAATTGAATATAAACTCAGAAATTTGTGAAAGGAACACCATAAAAACCTTCGTATAATGGATTACCCTACAGCGTATAAGAATTGGAAAGGATTGGTCCATCTTAAGAAAATATTACTTGGTTAGTCTTAGTCTTGGTCTTAGTTGGAAAGATTCGATGTCTCATCGTATTGCTTAAGATATTTCTATATCTTGATTGATCGTTATCGATCATCATGGTATCTACTTACAACAATTCTTAATTGTAATAAAAAAAAACCCTATTCAAAACATGACCAAAAAGCATATTCAGGTCTGTACGCCAACTGTCAATTTGAATCGTCGAATCAGAACGGACACCGAGCTCGGACTGCGTCGGATAAGATCACCTCAATATTGATAGAGCCGTGTAGCCGCGAACCGCGAGCGATCAATAGCGGAAGGCAGTAGAATCCGTTCGAGAGAACCCCTGATCGACCCCAAACGGTGCACTACAATGTAACACCTCATCTCGTGTCAGAGCACCCCCTTTTCAATCGCTCCAAACCCCGGAATGGCCCTTGCCCGAGCTGCATGCGTGACGGAGGATCGGACGAACATAACTTAGTTTAAAATTCTCCGATAACTCTCCGAAACCGAGGCTTCAGGCTTTATCAGGCCCGAGGAGCCCGTCGCCACCGCCACCGAAGGTACTCTCTTAATAAAGGAAACACCCAGGCCCTATCCGGTGCCGCAAACGGTAAAAGGGCCGCGCACAAATTCCTGTGGGAGGGAAGCCACACCGCTCGCTGGCTCGGCTGAGCCTGTTAGCATCGGGGCTGGATATCGGGCCAACAAATCTTCGCCCTTAGCTGGAGGTTCCCTCCCTAATGCCCTGTCATCTCTCTGCCGTCCTGCCGTCCTGTCGAGACGCGAAACGTTGGCCACGCCACTCCGCGCGTGGGACGGGACTTGTGCAATGTGGTCGGATCATTAACCGGCCATCTAATTGATGTGGACAAGGTCATCTAACAGAACGGCCACGTTCCGCCGGCACCGACCGGCTATTCTAATGCTCCGCCAGCCGAGACCTCTGACGATTTATGCACGGTGCACAGCCTTTCAACGGCCGCGCAACTCTCTCACTCCGCGAGGCCCTTGAGCAGCGCGCGGAGGGCGTGTTTGGCCATTCAAACTTGATTCATGATTTAGGGAAAAACGCCGCAACGCGCCGAAGGGGGCGAACCGAAAGGCGTTGCGCTGGCTACGCCGTTGCAAGCGGTACGACCTGACGAAGATGACAATAAATTGGTTCGGAATATAAATTGATAAAAAGAAATTTTGCGTGGGCCACCGCGTGCGATCCGTATCCGATCGCCGCTGCCGAGGTGTCCGAGGAGTCCCGTTAGGGAACCTCACATGGCACGGGAGAGGTCGCCAGAGGAACAACAGTTACTTCGGGCGCCAGAATGGAATCTGCATCGGTGTGGCGACTTGGGCGACTCCCAGAAATCCCAGGCCGGCACTGACAGTGACAATAATCTTGACACCTCCCGCGGGGGCTGGTGAAGTTCCTCAAGCGGGAAGTAGGCTAGTGTGACCTAATCGGATTAAGTTCACACGCGAGTTTGCAATCGGGCTTCGGAAGCGCATCAGCTGCCGGGTTAACTGTGGTGCGCCCCGTGTAGTCTTGCGTGTTTGCCCTGCGTGCCTTGGGTCAGATAATGGACGGTTGTTCCGTATCTCGCTGTAGGAAGTCCCACCCGCCGCAAAATTGATTTCGTATCCCAACCGAGCATTAAGAGCCTTGCGTAAGTGGGAACACCAAATCCACGTGAGTTGCAGTCCCTTGGAGTCCCACCTAACGGTACTCCGACACCTAACCTACCTTTGATAGCAACCGATTCCGGCAGAACCTTGTATCCGAAGGTGGCGTGCAGATTCTTGGCCTCGCAGTGTCCGGACACGGCCATGCAGCCGGCGAAGAACGTGATGTGCCAGAGGTAGGTGAAGCAGACGGCGAACCCGCTGTACGCGCAGAAGATCTGCACCGACGGGAACGGGCTCAGGATGCCGATCCAGAACGAGATCATGTCGGTGAGCGAGGTGATGGTGATGGACACGGCCGCCTCGGACATCATGTGACCCATGCGCTCCGGGGTCGACAGTTTCACCGACGTGCGCCGCCACGCGGCCAGCATCACAAACGTGTCGTCGATACCGATACCTGCGGCGAGAAGAGAATGAGCGAACGATCAGTTCAGTAGCGAGTAACCTCAGCAGCATAGCAGAAAGGGATCCGATTAATTGATTAGTAGCCGCGGTTGATGCCGTAGTCGCAATTCACCAGCCATTGCCGTTGCCCATACGTGTTTTACACACTCCACCCTTAAAGGGATTTCGGTGGGAGGTGACATAATCTCCGGTGCGGCCGTAGCCACCTAGCAGCAGCAGCAGTCAGTTCGTGTGTCACGTGGGACACTACGTGACCGTGTGGCGGTGGTGGTTGGAACTGGTTGGAACCGAAAACATTCACAACACCTCTCACCGGCCGCAGATCGGATGTGGCCGGCTGGGGGAGCCCCTCCGGCGACAACATTTCACCACCATCCCACTCGTTCTCGTCCCTTCGTAATCACCTCCGTTTGGCAAAATTCAGCAATCGGCCCATGGCTCCGCGAGAAGTTGGAGGCCGACTGAGGAAGGCCGGAATATTTCCGGAGGTTCTCGGTCGTCGTCAGACGCACGATCAATAATTAGCGTCGGTCACTGGCCCACTGCCAGTGGGCTATGCGGGGCTTGCGAAACGTAGACGTAGAAAATTGTCCGCCGGCCCCTCTTGAAGCCCGCGACCGTGTTCTTGCGAAAGACACAGGGATGCAGGTTGAACTGCTTTGAGGCTTTGGTTTCGGCGAGTCTGGCGAATCGTGATCGCCTTGCTGGGCTACCCTACCGAGTACCGAGCTGCCATATTTCACGCCCTATTAAAAGCTCAACCTCATTCACTGGCCACTCTGGGATGGCTCAGAGTAGCTCTCCTGCAGCTCACCAAACACACACACATACACTGTCCAGGGGCCAGCGAGGGGGACAGCGAACGGCAACCGGAAACTCGGCGGAACCTCCATCGAACTACCATTTCATGCGGAAGCCAATCAGACCATGATGGCGGCCGGCTGCGCCAATTCAGGGCAACCTTATGGGATATAGTTAATCGTTCCGCGGGTGGAGGGATGGGGGAGTTAACAGTAACCTTCAAACGGCGGCGCGGCGTTATCGATAAACAGACCTAGCAGCAGGAGTAGTATGCGTGTGTCGGCGCTCTGGCGTATTGGTGGCGTTTACTACCCACTGAAGGTTGTCCGCCTCGGCTGAAGACGTTCCGTGTGGCGGGCATGGTGGTGCATGGTGGTGAACGGGTGTGATGTGCATTTAAATTTTAGCGATCGAGGTGATTACGACACTTGGAACTAGGGCACGTCCCGATTTTGGAAACTCCCGGGCTCTCTTCTTTATTGTTTGCACTCAGACCAAACGAGACACAAAAAACCGCTCACCGGTGATGATGGCACGGAGATTGTACAAGAAACACTATCGCGGTTGTTAAAAAAAGCACACTTTATTTGCACGCGATCGAGCTGACAAGGTGATCTTTGATAGTACACCGCACGGGCAAAACTATTCGCGGACGGAACCGTCAATGCGACCTTGAGAGATCTTCTTTAGGTGTTCGCAAGTTCGAGTATCGGACGTACCGGGGTACCAGTTCCCTAAATCCTGGTTCTAAGGAATCCACTGTCTCGCGAATTCAGCGACCTGGCTTAAACTTTCACCTTCACCAAAAAAAACTGTAAAATCTACCGAATTTTCTCTTTGGTCACTTACACTGTCGACACCCTCTAAGTCACAAACGAATAGAACAAACAAAAAACAGTGAAAGAATTTTTTATCAGTATCAGCTTATCAAGTATCAGCTTAAAAACGAGCCTAAACTTAAAACTGTGCGATCGATACTTCAAGAGATATCGATCACTAAAGGCATCTACCGAGAAAATAATGGATTACTTTTTAGCCAACCTTATAGTTGAACGTTTGAATACATAAAACAGTTGGCATCTATCACTTATAGGCGACATTTCAATGATTTCGAAGCGAGTGAAACAATCGTGCGAGTCTTTAGTAAGCACAAATAACTGAAGGTTGTGAGCGCAAAATATATGGCCGTCGTCCGGAAGCGAATAGCGGCCTTAAGTTCCTGCCCTAGCGCAGCCCAGCTTGTTCGAGAAACAAGCAGACCTCGCAAACCTTGTTCCGCCCAAAAGTGGAATTTTGAAACAAAATGTGCATTAGAGCCAACATGCAACATGCTATGCTGGCAGCCTTTTTGTTCCGTTTATGCTGTAAGATCTGAGCCTATTATTAGTTATTTTTAAGAAAATTAAAGTGCGTTTATTGTCACCTCTTAGTCGTTCTAAACATTTTTACTAAGCCTGAAAGTGAAGAACAGACTGACAAACAATACGCATCTAGGGTTCGCGATATTGCTGCTGCTTTCGTACTCCGTGACCCAAATATCCTCGAACCGCGCAGAAGAACTGAGCGCGCTGACCAACTGGCCTTAACTGGACATAAATCACGCTAGCCGACGATCGTAATTGTCGGCTTCATTCACCGACGGCCAATCAAACCGCCACCACAACAACAGAGTTACAGAAAACTTCTCCTCCAGTCTTTCGGCCCGGGTTTGGATCGCAGCCCGGGCATTACGCACCCCGAACAAATCACAGTTTTATTGTACCGATGACACGATCGGGCTCAGGCTTTCAGGGGTTGTGACATCGTACTCGAAACAACAAACAAAATCGAGTTGTGTCGAACCGGAGAGAGATCGGCATTATGCGATCCAAGACGCTCTCAATTCCGGGGCGCGCACCGGTGCGTCAATGTCCATTTTCTACGCGACTTTCTTTCTACCGTTCAGCGGCCGCACGCTATGTGTGTGATCTATTGGTTCGATTGCACGATTGTTGGTCCACCGCCCACCGTGCGCCGGGCACCGTAAATTGCCGGCAATTGAGTGCAGCGGTCATGTTGATTGTTGAACCGACCGCCCGCCACCCAATATTGCATGCCCGCGCTCGCATGACTGCTCTTTCGATCGACATCTTTCTATTGCTTTTCCCTCGCATAGTACCTTTTTTGCTCCTGCTCCGCCGGCTCCGTGGTGCACTTATCGTTTGGGGCGCCGTTTGGCGCAAGCAAACGGCGGCCAATGTTTGGAAATATGCTGCGCAGACACACACACACAGATTTTGCTTTCCCAACTCGCAACTATATTGGGTTATGCAACTTATGCTTCTCACTCAGGTCGGCTAATTCGCGCATGAGGATTGGCTTCACTTCGGTTCATTTCACTACCACGGATCGGCGGCGATCTTTTCTGAGGCCCCGAGTATTGTCTTGGCCGTCTGCGAACGGGGTGGGGGGGGGGGGGGGCCTTCGGAGGCTCGCACGCCACGTGCGTGTTGTGTCATTTTCTTCTACCTTTTGATAATGTGGTTTCGGAAGACGTCGCAAAAAAAAAACGACCAAATGAAATATTTATCTAATTTTCTCCATTTCCCGCAGACGAAGAGGTTCGTGAACCCGCCGGGCGAGCGAGCACTTCCGAGGCACTTCCGTGATGAGCTCGGAACGATTGATATGCAGTTTGCAGATCGAGTGTGAAAATGTGATCGTTATGAGACGCTCGATCGTTACCCAACACCAGCTAAGCCTAATGATATCATTTCGAGCAGGTAACCACAACTACGGTCGGCTGTCAGTCGTTGAACCACCGCGTGGAGTCGAGGTGAAAATCCCAGTTTAAGTCGTGCACTTAAATCAAGGCATCGGAAGTTTATTTTTAAACTTTCTTGTTTACCGACACTGACAGAGAGAGAGAGAGAAAAGAGGAAGTACTTTGTTCGGTCCGCGCGCAATCCGTAGGGGCCATCGAACAATTACCCTCGCTCAATTAAACCATCAACACCCGCAGGAAGCGTGAACACCGGTGACTAAGTCTCCGGGCGGTGCCATCTTCATTCGGGACCCCGACTCGACTTCGCGCCGATAATGTTGACCGCCGATGCCGATGCCGTGAACCTGCTGCTGCTGCTGCTGTTAAGGTGACAATTAATATTCTAGCCACAACACATCGCCATCGTCAGCAACACAATCGAAGAACTGCACTCGGCAGCAAGCGACGAACCCGAGTGTCGTAAATATACATCGCCGCCGCGCGGGTGTGTGACATTGTTCCGAGGAATAGCTCCGAGCCATTGTTTGCGAGGGTCCCCGAGACCGACCCCAGGGTGGGGCGTAAGGCGCTGGCCATGGACGCATCACCATAATCGTGCAATCGCGGCGAAGAAGACCACCAAACGGTGACCCTGTTAATGCGTCTCTGCGTCTGTTTTGGTGCGCCCGGAGTTTCGATTCCTCAACGACTTCTAGCCTATGGAGCCTGCGTATTACGTACGCTCGCTGCCAGATCTTTCGCCGATGATCTACGATTGTCCCAATCCTCCGTTTTCGAGTGTGTGTGTGTGTGCGGAGGACGGCAATCAACACGGGCGCGGGCGGTACGTGACGCCCGCGTGCAATTAGAGTAGGTGAGGTAATATACACACACACGGACACACGGACACTTACCAATCATTAGAAACGGTGCCGCCAGGTTGATTCCGATGAACTCGATCCCCAGGTACATGGCGAGTCCGAAGGCGGCGCATGTCGCCATCACGGCCGACACGTTGCCCATCAGGCCGAGCCAGGGCTTCGAGCGGACCACGTCGCCCATCATGCAGGTCACCACGCTGTTGGGTGGGAAAAAACAGGGGGGGGGTGTCCTAGGCGTTAGTATCAGGCTGCCGCGTATCTAATCGCCGTACCCGCAACGTACCTAAACAGGATCATCAGCAGGAAGGTGGAGCCAAAGTACGGCACGACGGTACGCGTGTTGCGCTCCAGCTCGTGGTCGAGGGTGCGCGAGGCGAAGCGTGCGACCGAGATGTACTGGAACAGCCCGTTGTCCTCGGCGTAGCCGACCGCATCGAGGAATGCTTCCTCCCAGGCGGCCCCGCGACCATCCTGGCGCTTCGAGTCCGCCGTCACGAAGTAGACCAGATGGAGCGACGGCACCGAGATGATGATGTTGTCCTCCGACACCTGCGTGCCGCCGAAGAACACGGGAAACACGTGCGCATCCCACGTTACCGGGTTAAACATTACCGGGAAGGTGAGATTCAGATCGCCGGCCTCAACCTACAGCAACAGGAGGAGAGCGGTGGGTTAATTACGTGCGTTAATACGTGTGGGAAGGCGGGGGATCGTACCTCGTCGATGATCTTATCCAGGTTGAGAATATCGTTCGCGAAGCACTCGTTCTCCCACCGGGCGCACGCCTCCCGGTACGTGAACGTTTCGCCCTCGAAGTGGGCCGTCGCGTTCTGGATGATGCCGTCCAACAGCCGCAGCTCCTGCCACACATCGCGTCGCAGGAGGTTCTTGTTGTTTTCGTCCTTCGAGATCACAATCACCCGGCCGAAGCGTCCTGTTGTGTGTGTGTGTGTGTGTGAGAGACCGGAGCGGAACTTTGATTAAGTTTTGGGTCGGTTTTGCGACGGATCGATTACGTCCCTCGCTGTCCAAGGTTGAGACAAGGTTTGGTTAATTTTACGCCCGTTTGTGTTCGGCGCTCGGGGGTTGGTCCCGTTCACTCGAACGCCACTCAAGGATGCTCGAGATCGGCGGCTGGGTTGGATTGGCAAAAATCCAATCCAGTGGCCGAGGAATGTAGTTTTCGGGCGGACATAATGGCAAGGATAATGAGGTTTTCGCGGTTCGTGAACTTGATTGAAACCTGAACTAAAAATAGATGATGTAATGCGGCGATTATTTAACAGAAACGCGGCATCACGCTGCGTCCTCGCACGAACACGGGACTGATATTAGAATGCATCGGTTGTACACCACGGACCACGGACATCAACAGTCATGGTACATGCCAATTCTTTTCATTTCTTAATTGACACCGGGTCTGCGAATAGCGATAATCTGTGATCTGTAACGGAACACCGAGTGCAACCATCAAGCCAAGCCAGCTGGTTTTAATTAGGAAGCAGTGCAGCCGTTAAATAAAAAGAGCCATAAGGAAGGTGAACCGTTAGTGAAGGTCACCGATTGTTAATTGCGCAAGCCCTGAACTGCTCGGTGCGTGTGCTCTTGAGTGGGCCACAGGAAAGCGGGCCGACCCCGGTCTGATGCATTGGGATCTTTTGACGCCAATCGGAGCACTGTATATAATGATCTGTTTTACTATCTGTTACTAACAGACTAAGACCTATTATCAGCAATTCAAATGTTAAAATGCAAACTGACGTCTTTGATATCGAAATCGTACAAAAATGTCGGGTTCGTTGCTTTAGGTTGGGTGTTGATGTCTTTTGTTTCAAATACGGAATATTAGTTATTTCGATGGTGAAAAAAGCGGCAACAGGCGCGGATTACGCTGTAGCAATTCGAACGGCAGCAGAAAAGTTCACCAAACATCTGTTATTCCTCGTTATCAGTTATATAATGATCTAATCCATTACCGCATCATTCATTTATCGTCATATGTTTATCATTTCTTGTTTGCCCGTTCGTCAATATTTAACTTAAAACAAGTCATTATAAAAATTGCTCACGATCAACAGCGCCTGATGCTCCTCAACACCTTCGCTAAACTAAAAGCCCGAACCCGCACAACAAATAGAAATTGAATCAATTTGAACGCAAATTGGACAAACGAATGTCGAAAGCGGGATAGAAATGCACGCTTCACGAGCGGGGATCGGGTGTTACGTTTATCGATCAAAGGCTTCGATCGATTATGCGTGGAGATGAGCCCCCGGACACGTGATCGATTACTCGGCACCGGCGCTCCGTACACTTCGATGGCCAATTAAATACCGTTGCGGGCGGGCGGACGGACCCGAACAATGCGATGCGATGCGCCGCGATTTAAGCGGAATGCCACGCTCCAACGCAACCCGAGCCCGGCGGTGGCGGTGACCGCTAGATCCGCAGGATATTTCATCTGCCTGGCTTTTTTATGACGATAACGATAATTCCTCAATTACCGCGAGGCGTCTATCGTCGGGATCGATCATGTTTTACACCTTTCCAATTTACGTCACTCGCGCGGGTGCGCACGTGCCGCTTGCTCGGGGGCCGATCGAACACCACTTTCGTTCTTCACACACCGAAAAAAAAAATTGTTCGGCTGCCAAACAATGCTTCAAAGGGAGCAGCTACCGACCGCCGAGTGGCACGTGCAGCATATGCATCAAAGCTTATTGGGAGCGTGCGAATTTAGTCGCCGCCAGTAGCGATGCTAGTTATCGCAGCAGCAACACCGACCAGCAACCGTTTTCGATAACAATTCCTGGCCGTTGCCTATTAACGCTGCGCTGTGTGCGTTGCGTATGGTCGTGGTTGAATGTTGTTGTCGTTCGCCGACACCCAGAGTGTGTGAAGGTTGCGCGTGGCAGTGGTGGTGGTGATGGTGGGACACTAGTAGTCTCGATTAACCTAGAGCAGTATTTATAGTAGTGTGTATTACACACGCACACTCGCATGCGAACTGCGCTTTGGGTTGAAAGAAGCCAAATCCGAATAATAGAAACAAAAGACATCAACATCCAGGCGACGAACCTTACTTCAAGTACACAGAAACACGGACGGACAGTCCGTAGATCGCTATCGTTTATCTGGCACTAAGAACCAACCGCTAGCGTCACGGAAAAATAACAAAACTTTTGTGATAACGCCCGACGCCAACGTTCTGGGTGCTTTGTGTCCTTGACCGTACGTACGACTCTATCGCGGGCATTTTCTTGCGCCGAGCCGAGTGAGGAAAACTGCGAGTTTATGTTAATACACAGCTGTCCGGTGGCCAGTGTGCCCCGGTAAGCTTTCGCAGCAGCTGTAATTGCCCAGGCCGGGGTACATGAAGCCGGTTTTTGAAGCTTGCCACTCGCGGTGAATGGAATAGAAAGTCAACTCAACGGAGCTACAGGGCGAGGGGTCGCAGGCGCCCTACACACGTTCTATCGTTGGCCACGGTGATGAAGAAAACTGGTGCACCCGATCCGGTTACGCGGCAGCCCCAGCCAGAGTCATTTGCTTTGCTGCCGGATCACAAAGTGGCACTTTGTGATCCCAAGAGCTCCCACCGATGATCCGAACCTACCCGGTCTGGTGATTCTGCCGACGTTGAAACGGTGCGTATAGTTGACCTTGAAGTAGTTCTCGACGATGGCACGTTCCGATTTGCCCTCCCCGCTGATCGGCGAGAACAGATACTCGGGGTCGATTTCGTACTTGATCTGTTGATAGCTGTAAAGAGAGTTACGAAGCGACACCATTAGAGAGAGAGAGAGAGAGAGAGAGATTACACACGGCCCCGGCCAGGCGCCAGGAATTCCAGGAATAGGGCCGCCAGGGCTCCGATTGGCCATAAAATCGCCCGTGTGGTTGCGCGGTACCGCGGGGTGCTAAATTTAAACGCAGATGTCACAGATTAATGAACGATCGTAAAGTTTGTGGTCACGTCGCACCGTAAGAACCCATCCCGGCCGATCGGCAAATGCCACACGGCCGGTAATAAAACGCTTCTACGCCGCGGCGGGTGGATTAAAGTGCGCCCAAAAAGGTTAAACAATTATTTGATGTGACGAGGCAAAAGGTTCCCGATCTAAGGCTAGCTAAAACTTTTGCATTTTATGGAAACGATCCAAGGGAGACGTCTGAGGTTATAAAACGAAAATTTCTACAACAATTTCAGGCAATTTGAAACTATGAAACTGGCCGGCTTCTCGTAAGCGAACCTACTCGAAATGGCGCCAGACAAAAAAAACTATAAATCAGATCGAAAGTGGGCCAAATATTTATGGTTACGGAGTGCTGTTTAGTAGTTTCTCCGAAAATTCGCCGTCACACCGGACCACGAACCTCTTCCATGTTGATTAAATTTTCCCAAAGAAAGGCCTAGCTTTCCCCCGCCTTGGAGAGGGTGGCTCCGGGTCGGTTGCTCTCTACTACGCACGGCGAACACCGCCGCTTTAGCTTCAGGGCCGTTTGCAGGGCTTCTGGCCAGCAGCTCTGATTGGTTAATTAATGAACCCGTCGGAGTCGTCGGAGTGCAGTGCAGGAGCCCGGCCCATGCTAATCCTGTGCTGCGCGCGCGATAAGTGCAGGACTGGCCCGGCGGCCCGGTCCGTCCCGGGACCTGTTTCGCGCCGATGCATTCCGACCCCACGGTGCCGTACTTACCCGGTCATGCAGAGCAGAGCCAGCAGGACTGGCACGATCAGAAAGTAGCCCGGATGCTTGGCGATGAAGAACCCGAGCTTGTAGAAGGATTTGTTTAACGCATTGTCCACACACGAGATACCGCAAGTCATCTGGAAAGAGGGAAGAGAAAAAGCCGGACGGCACTGTGTGAAACTAACGGCGGTGAAAATGGTACGCAAAGCGCCCGTAAATGAGTGAACATATTTAATTGGACTCATCAATCATCATCTCGGGCTTCCACGAATCCTGCTGGCCAGCGGCTAATGGGGCGATCCCGCAACAACCGCGGTTCGCGTGTCGGACGCGAGGTGGACGAGCATTAACTATGCGAAAGTGGTCAGGATTTTCTCGTGCCTCGTGTAAAGGCCTTCGCATCGTACAATGAAACAGACAGAGAGAGAAAGAGCCAGAGGGCGATCAAATACTGAACCCGAACCCGTAAATGAACCAAATCGAAACACTTTCCATTTCTTTCCCACCCGTGGCACCCGTGGCACCGGTCGGGTTGGTTAGGTTTGTAAAAAACGCGTTACACATGTCATGTGTGTGAATTTAATGACTGCATTTCTCCTTTGCAAACGGTACGTCAATGGCTGTATGTTGCGTTGACTGAAGTTCTTCGAAGTTGACTGCCAAGGAGCTGCGGCTCCAAGTGTTTGGCCAGTACATGAACCGCAATGGTGTACATCATGTTACATGTTGTAGTACATGTAGAATAATATTTTGTACCAGGCTGTTCAATAAGTTTTTCGGTTCGATAACAATAGTACAGTTTTATGGTTCGAAATACACTTTATTATTCAGCACTCAGCATTTATACTTTCAGCATTCGTTCATAAATATCCTTCGCTTTAAAAACCTTCTAAAACTAAAAATTCATTCACTCCATGATACTTGACTTTTTTCATTGTAAAAGTACTATGATACGTCGATACTAATTGGTTTGTAAACAAATAATGAAGTGACAAATTGGAATGAAACTTCTTATTCGTTCATGTGAAGAGTGTACCAACATAACAAAATTAATTAAGGCCTGAAGCAACGCCCTCGTTTATTTAACCACTCAAAACTTATTGAACAACTCAGTATAAGGACATTATGCCTTGACATTTATTTTTCTGTTCTTCTAAGGGTGCCTTTCGTGCCAACACAACACAAAGCAAAATGGTTTCAGAATGTTGTTTCGCATTGTGTGAAATATTTTATTCCTTTCAGAGAAAATTAAAGTTAAAGCGTAACCAACCTTGACACATTCCGCAACACGCACGACCTGCATGGGTGCAGTGAGGATGTTCCTATGACCATACTTACATTTTAAAAAGGGCGTAAAATCTTCATGTTTGACGTCAATTTAGTGTCGCTTCGTACCTCGCTTAAACCATTGCCCCCGAAAAGCCTATGTTTGCGCAGCGCGCACATAAAACGCACGTACGCCGAAGGTGCATTGCATAAAGCCGAGCAGATTGGGATCGACATTGACCCACATCGAGGCCCCGAAGATAATCTGACCACGGGGGAAAGCTAAATGTCATGTGACCGAGCCAAACCACCCATCCCGTCGGCGCGTGTGGTTAGATACTTTAATTACGCGCGTGCGACGAAGTGATTAAATTCACCGCATGTCACTCTGTGCGATTAACCCGGGTCCCCCGGGGGCCTGAGAAAGCTCGCCGTTGACACTGTTTCCACCCAGCAGCAGGTGCGCCCTATGCGGCGGGCCGGGAAGCACCGATCAGCATATCCGATTCACTTTCTATCGGAAATCGATAGCCGGTTTTCGATGCGAAAATTCACCTCACGACATTGGGTGGCTGAAAGCAGCCGACGCCGGTTGGTGCAAAGTGCAACACCGACAGAGACAGGGAGAGAGCGGGCGTGGACACCGAAAGGTTAACGGCCGGCGCAATGATTTATGCTGCGCTTCATCCATCCGCTTAGGCGCGCTGCACATGATGCTGCGCGGCGATGTTTTCACCCGTCCAATTAGAGCGCTTCGACGCAAAGGTTGTGGTTTGACTGCAATTTGCTCTTTTGATTATTTGTTTTTTGCGTCATTATCACACATCTCGGGCCACTTTTGGGCCCCGAGCCCGGGATTATCATTGCATTAGAAAGTTCAAACATCATGCGCCGCGCGCGATTTGTGGGCGCATCGAACTGGCTGGCTCGTGCGGCTTGCGTAACTTAGTTATGTTACCTTTTCTTGCTTTTAGATCCAAGTTGAGTAACATCGAAGTAACGCCGGCGGGCCCGAAGCTTTGCTTCATTTGAGCGCTAATGTTTGATTTCAACGGAACCAGTGCCACCCCCGGCGAGAGTGTCCAATAAAGATTGATACCCGGCCAACCAGGGGTTCGATGGACAGTAAATCATCTGCAGCATGTGTTTGCCTCCGATGCCGAATGCCGGATGTTGCCCTTTTTCACGAGGGGAGCACTCCGGGGGGTGGCGAACAAACACATGCTACCCGCGGTTTGATTGATGTGTGTGTGGGGGCGCTCATTGTGGGTCGTTTCTTGTGTTATCATATCGCTCCAGAGGGTGCGCTTCCTTGGTGCGCTTGATAATAGAGAGTTTGCAAATAGAAAGACGCAAGATTCGGTTCGGTTGGACTTGAATGTGTGCACTCTCAACTTCGTCAACAAACTAGATTTGGCGTGGCGTCCTAATTGATCCTTGCTAACCCAACCCGGCACCGGCACGAGCGCGATAGAGTCCCAAGCAGCCGGCCTTTTCAGCGGCCGACGTACAGATTTTTGTCTAAGGCAAATGTGTGTTTCTTTTTACATTCCTCACATTACTTCTTTTTACTTCAATCATTTCGTTTCGAGAGATCATTGGCCTTCGGTGCTGGTGTTGGTTATGTGATTTATGAGCGAGAAAGTAAAAGCAGTCGTTAAAGTGGGCACCACCAACGGCCAAAAGACATAAGGCTGCTCAATAATGGCGCTTGTTAATGTATTGTACTAAATATGCTCTATTTGGACCGCATACATTTGAAGGCGCAGAGATGCAGAGAATATCATAGCAGTGCTGCCAACAGCCCATAAATAGGTACATAACATTTAAGGCTAAACACTTTTTTTATAAATTTGGTGGGACAACATAAACCTGAATTGAAACACAGAAAACTTCACACATTGTCGTTGCTCAATGGTTGCTGGTTAATCCATGCAACTTTACACACTCAGTAAAAATTTCTCTCACATCGTCAAATAACTTTGGCATTGGCCGTAACGTGTTAATCGCATTCAACAATAAGTTGAATACTTTTTTTAACCTATGAACTCAATGCATTTATAATATGATACTATGAACAATCTGAAAAATACATATGAATGAGAAAAAATGCTTAGACCGTCTTACCACTTCTTAATTATCATCAGCTAACCAAGTAATTAGAACAACAAAATTTTAAGAAAAGGGATCATTTAGTAACATTTGCATCATCGGTTCGTGTTTCTGAAAAGGATAAAAGATTTTTCGTGCTCCTTTCTGCTTCAGGCAATCAGGCAAAACGAAACCCGAGAAACTTTTAAACCGAATCTCTGAAATCCTTCAAAATCCAGCTCTAAACTTGACACAGTAGATATTCATGTAATATGTAACCTTCATTTTTAGTTATGTTTACAGTGTGCCAGAGGAATCCTGTAAGTTCCTGCTAATTTTTCCAGCATGTAACTATTTAGAGTCTACCAAATTAAAGTTATTTCCAGACGATGAGAATGGTCAACGCCCTCTCTCTTAAGATATTTATCCCCAAAGCGCGAGTTTCGCCAAACATTTAGCACATAATAATTTAAAGACCTAAGCTTTGCGCGATATTCGCGTGGCTCGTGCCTGTTTTACGACTCCGCCGACTAATGGCGGCCGGTCGGCGGCGGCAGCGACTCCGATTATCTCATTCCCGGTGCGTTTTGTGCGGTGAGTAGTTTGCCAACCGCCGGCTGGGGTAGTTCTAATGAAAAAAGTTTTCATGTTAATTCCATGTTGAAACGCGATACGCGCGTGTACAAATAAACCTGAGAAAAGTGGCATTGTTTGCTGATAGCGACGTGACCGCGGGGTCTGGGCCGGCCCCTGGCCCCGTCGGTGATGGATCTATTCTGCGGGAGCTTCTTAACTATCCCGCCGCTATCGCATAATGCCGAAAAAGGGCCGCCGGGTTGAGGTCTGGCCGCGATCTCGCAGCCAATGCGTCATTGTTAGCGTGACGATAGCCGTCGTCGTCACCACTTCTCGTCAGGTAGCAGCCGGCCAGTTGAGCGGTTGGGTGGGAAACTAGTCGACTCAGCGCGATGAATAAACATTCACGCGGTGTGAAGAAACTGGCTGCCTTCGCTGCAGCTTCGCCTTCTCTCGGAAGCAACCGGTATCGGTTGCCGCAGGAGCAGTTCACCTGCTGTTTTCTCTACACCTTATCTTCGAAAACTCCGGCCGGCTCGTGACTCGACGGAGCCCTGCGAAAGAAGGTCGACCTATTTCCACCATGGGCGAGTGGGCCGGCGCAGTGATAGCGTCCGCCGGAGTGTGCCACATCTACCCCCAATACACCGGTCCGTATGGTTCGGCTCCACAGGAGCGATGCCTTTCTCTGGCTTTGACTGCGATATTTTACGCCCTGTTACGCCACGGCCAGCCGTCACGTGCATGAGGGGAAAATGCAGTTCAATAGAGAGAGAGAGAGGCCACAGTGGGTTCCCTATAGGGCCGCCTCCTGCCGTCAGTTCGTGACTTCTTCACAGCCCGATTGAGCCTGCCGAACAATTACCACTCATTATCATTGATTATGGTAAAACGGGCACGATTTGGGGAGTTGATGGACTTCTCACATTCGATGGCCTCCATTGGGTGTGATCGATGATCTTCTTGGAAAAGGGTCCGTGGGTCCGAAGAACCGTAATTCCCCCGGTCCGGGAACGTTAGCGTGTCGTGGAAGAGAAAGGCACTTCTTCTCATTTAGAACAGCAGTAGACCGAGTCATCACTCATCCACATTTCACCGATCATCCGCCCGCGGTGGACGATCATTTGGTTAAAAATTCCATTTTTTTACGTTCTAAAATCTAGATTAAAAGATGCCCGGCGATGCGTTACCTTCGGGGGAAGGTTAACAACCTTTCGAGTAGGGGAATAAAAACAATACAACATTCTCGTCAGTGTCGTTTACGTCAGACGATCCCATAATTAATTTTGCCGCCCCGAAAACCGATCCGTCTCGATCCGGACCCGACAGTCCCGAATAATATTCATAAATTCATTAGAAGCACATTGAACCTCCCGTGAACGCGCATGTCGCCGCCCTGCGCTAGCCGATGGGACGAGTTCATTAGGAAGCCAGGCCTAAGCGGTATGCGGGCCAATGCGCCAAGAGGGAGTCAATTACCATTGATTGATGGTATCCCGGTCCGGTTTCGAAGGTCCGTGACGGATCTCGGTATCTTAGGCCCCCACCATCAGGCGAGTAAGTACTTTTTAATGACATCACCGAAAAGCGTGTTTGACTACTTTTCTTACAAAAGATGCCACAGAGAGTTAGTGACGCTGGCTTTGAGGTCAGAAATTGCACCCCAAATCGCCCTCCAACCCTCCCGGTAACAGGGGAATGTTGGTTGTTGGTTGAACCAATTCCAGTGATGGAGCATTAATAAATAAATTTGACGCCACCACGCCATTTACATGATTTCCCATCGCATTGACCTTGCAGCCCCGGGTGGAAAAGAAAGCTCAGCTCCGGTAGCCACCGGTCCTCTGCCCACCCGCGCGTCCCGGTGGATATTTGGAGCAAATTGTTGTCATTCAGCGGAACCACGCTGGGGTCACGCTCGCTGATACCGATCTCGAAAGGATGGGAACGCGATTGTTGGCCGCGCCGCAGTCCTCGGTGGCGCCTGTTCAACAAACTATTTACTTCGGTTATGCTTCCCTTGAACTTGCTGCTTTCACCGTGCCCCACACACACATTTCTTATCGACTGCCGGCTAATAAGGCGTACCGTATTTTCCAAACACCTAATAATGTGCGTGGTTAACGTCTGTTTTATCCTTATCGAACCTCGGCGTCGGTTGTGCTTCATAAACTACTTTTACTGCCACCGAGACCTTCCCAGGCGCACCCCCAGAAGGGGACCAGATAGGGACGTTGTGTGTCCACGGATCAGGGTCAGCATTATTTACATAATCGACATGCTGGATGTTTGGTGGAATTAGCGAAACCCACCGGGAAAGTAGGGAAAGAAAACGTGTGTGTCTGCAATCAAACGAAAGTATTTCCAATTGGGCGCGATCCGGTGCCGTTGCCGGAACGGGAGCGGAACCGAACGGTACACCGGACCGATCGCCGGTTCGGTGCCGCGTCCGACGCATCGGCAACCAAACGGGTCGTGGCTCGACCCGATTTGAATCGATCGCATAAATCGCGCTCTCGCACTGCTAATTGAATTGCTGCCCTGCTCCGAGTAACCTTTCTCCTAATCACCGATTCCTAATCGCTACTGGTGCGGCCCAGACACCTGCGCAGGTGTCGGCTTAAAAAACGGTGGCGCATTTGATGGACCCTCCACGCCACAGTCCCGCGCCTACTTGATTAACTGGTTACTGTGGTTGTGTAACTGCCAGCCAGTGGAGTCCACCAACGTAGCGAGCAACCGAAATGGCCGTTGACCATTTGGAACCAAGATTCCCAAGCCGGGAGAAGATTGCAGCGGTCTCGTTGCGGTGCATTCACCCGGCAGCTGCAGTCTGGCAAACTGCCAGTGTGCGATACGCTGTGTTGGGTTCCTTTAGTACCGTGCCTTGGACCGTTGTTGGGTGTGAAATGGTCCAAAATATGGCGAAAAATATGACGGGGAACGGGATCCTCCGTAGCTAATTGATCGTAAACTTTTACTTCCATCAGGCCCTCGCAGGGGGATCCAGGAACCAGGCGCTTTATCGCTCACTTGCGGGACAGTAACATCTTAATACAGCGTCCGTGAATTACTCAACAGAATACTCCACGCCCGAGGCAAACAAGAGAAACTCCACAATCTCTGGGATTGCAATTTTCGCTATCGATTCGTAGCACGGGCCTCCCAAGGCTCCCAGGGTGACGTGTGAAGCAGCTGGTGGAGAAAATATACATTAATGATCACCTTCGGGATCGCACTCGTGCTCCGCGCGCGCTATCATCATAATCTTCTTGGCGGCTGACCTAAAGGCCCGCCTTCGAGGAGAATCAAAACTTTCGCTTAGCTTCGATTTCCGGTCAAACCTTTTCAAACACGCATGCACAACGTCCGACGGCGTCCGACAGTGATAATACCACTACCGCTCCGAGATCCGGAGCTAGCGGAAGTGAGAGCGCGGTGATTCGCGAGGCGCGCGAGGTGTATAATTTCGTGTAATGTCTTGCCCAGTTCGCGGCCGATTAGGTGCCATTACAGCGCTCTCCAACGGCATTCCGAACATTCCGGCGCGCTCAACCCTATTACTAGAGAGTCATTAATAGTTTTGTTTAATAACATTTAAAGGTATCATTGATTGTACGGTTCGAATCTCAAAACTCCGCCGCCGACGAGTGGGTCAGTGGAGATTAATCCCAAGAGGTTACCCCACGGGGGCTGTAGCGTAATCTCGGTTAGATCAGAGCACCGAATTCTCCTGTTCGTTCGCTCACCCAACTCAAGAGACCCAAACCAAAACCCCGGGTATCTTCCGACGAATTCGCAATCCGCGGCTTACTGACGGTCAAATTTAATGGCCAGTTAGTCGCGGGCGAACAACGAAAAATCATCGAGCCACACCGTTCCCCGGGAGTCGTAAGCTGATTTCCTGCTCCAGTCGCCCGATCGAATCCCGGTCCAGCGAGACGCTTCACGGTGCTTCAGATCGGTGTGTCGACATGGCCTCGTTTACCTAGTTAGTCCAGTCCCGCGCTCGCAAAACCATTAGATAACCTCCAGCTGGCAGGCTCGGTGGGCCCGGATCGGTAGAAAACAAATTTTTCAGAGTTTCGTGAAATAATTAAATCTATGCACATGATTAGATAACACACTAGACTAGGCCTGACGCGCGTTGCTGATCTCGGTCTCAATTAGTGTGCGGGAGCGAGACCAAGATGCTGGGTTTTTGCGGGCCCAAGAAGTTGTGTGCCAGCACCAGCGATGCAGCAGCATGGCCCGGTACCGTTCGCCGGTGATGCTGCTGGTTTTTGTGTTTGTATGTTAAGTACCGCTACTACCGCCGAGGTAGCCGACGTAACTCGCCTCCGATTCCGAGTGGTGCCCGAACCCATCGACTCCGTTTTTCGAGGTGGAACGCCACCGATCTCGACTATTGGGGGTCCGTTGTTGATTATGGTTTTGGATTATTTTTTCCGGCGTTATTACAGGGCGAAACGGCCCGCTAGAATAGTTTCGATCGCTTTGAAGTTGGCGAAAAGCGGCCAAAAAAATCTTACAAAGCAGCATGGCCGGTAGGTGGCGGTCAGGAAACTGTTTTGTAGCCCTTACGCAATGGCGCACGGCGCAAGGCGTTTCATTAGATACGCAATGTCACCGCAAAAACGGCCGCGTAAGCAGTCCGGGACAGCGGCAAGGTCGCTGCGAACCCGGGCCCGGTGATGAGGTTCCGTGGCATCTCGTTAGTAGGTCAGGAAATGTGTCGAATCGCGATGACGTGGCGCCGAGAACACACTGCGCCCACTGCCGTGTAATTATTCTTACCTATGATCGGGCCGGATTGACGGCGCAAGGCGAAAGTGGTCATTTTGATGATGTCGGCAAGGTTTTGCTGCGTTCGGGGATTGATTAAAATTGATTGTAACTTTCCGTTGGGAGACGCACACGCAGCGAAAGTGGAAGAGCAATCGGAACTGATACGGAACATTGCCGATGGCCGAAAAGTGGCATAAACATGCATGTATGTAAGGTGTTAGGGTCACACTGCGTTCGTCGCTTGTTGGGGAGTTGAAGTCTTTTGATTCGAAACGGAATCAAACGCTGCTTCATGAACGTGGATTGCTAGGCACGTGAATTCAGGGAATCGAAACGGATTTATTGCACGCAACATAGCTGAACATACAACATAGTATGTTGTAAATAATGAGGTAAATTGAATTTTAAATTTAAATCTGTTAAAATACAGGGAAAACATATCTACGCACCTTCATTTCTAATACATTGTGTTTAGTTGAAACCCACAAATCGAAACTAATATCCTAATTTTGCTTCCGGTAGACGGCAATGCTTGTGGCCCTACTCGGAAGGAAGCATGGACGTGAAGTTTGAAGCTACTCTTATTTTACTTTCTTCGTTTTTGCAATATGCCACCTGCTTAGGGGCTAATGAATAGATGATCGAACATTTCGATCGGCTACACACCGGAAGTGTGGTCACAGCAGAGCACAAAAGAAAACAAACACTCGCGAAAGTGCATCGCCCAATCCGTGGCGCACATCATGATCTGCCTCATTTCGTGGGCAAATTGCCGGTGGGGCTCAGGCGAACGGTGCAGGAAATTTGAAGGCTTCGGGGCCCAATATCGGGACATCCGGTTACGGTCTTCCGGTTGCGGCGTGGCGATCGATCGATCGAAGAAGCCTGAGCCCATTTCGCTATATCGCCAGTGCTGTAATTAAGCTCGTTCAGGGCGTACCCTGGTTAATGATGTTGTTTGCTGACTTTTTGGCTCTACTGCTCGGTCACGAAGACCTCGTCAGTTTCTTGTTTCGCTGTGATCTTGTGCGTTCATGAAGCTAGAAGGTAAACCGTTCGTGTTCTGCGCACCCAAAACCTGCGCCGGTCGGTTATCGCTGGCTAGTTTCTGCGCGGCATTGGATTGCAATGTCTTAACGTGCGTGGCCGAACCATGTACAAATGCAACGAACCATTGCAACGGCGGGGGCACTACGCATGCGCTGGAGGTTTCGGGTCCAAACTCAAAGGTCTCACAACGCACAACTCGGTCATGCATTGCGCATGGGCCAGCACATGCTGCTGCCGTCGGCGGTGCACTTGGCTTAAGGCACTGGCGCCGCCAATGCCTCAAATCATCGTTAGGCTGAACTTCGCCACCCCGCGCCAAGCATATCAACGGTTAGAGTGGTTAAAGATCGCACTGGCACAGGCAAGCATGATAGTGCCGGTGGCCGATGGCTCAGAAACAAAACAAAAACTGGGTTTTGCCAACCAATTGCGCAACCGTCGCCGTAGGTTGGCTTCGTGGTGACGTTTTTTTTTTCGAAGAGGCAAGAAACCTCTTGCAAATTATCGTCAGTGTTGCGATGCGATAAATTATGGTTTGGTGGTGTTTGGCGATAAAAGCGTAACTTGATTACTATATTGATAAACTTAATTTTCTTGCGCAAAACATTCACCAGGTTACATGGCGTCTGTGGACCAAAAAGTGGTGGAGCTAATTTTATTGGAAACTATCTAATCGCAACGGTTTCCACATCCAATTTGATTTATTCTAGTTTTGACCCGTTTATTCACAAAAACAATTGAATTAAAATTTTAAAATATGCTTTTGTTTGTTTCAATACGGTATATTATTCCAATCTAAAGAATGCATTAAGTAAAAAATTCAAAAATTATATGAAATCCTTTAGAAAATGTTGACGGTCCAGGAAAGAATCTGAAGTCAATAATTGTGAAAACTAAAGAAAACTGTAAAAGTAGATTGAACATATTCCGGGCCATTTTGTTCAATATGTAAACTTAAGTAGCTATTCTCTCTTTCATCTAGAAATCGTTACGTAGCTCTACAAACAAGCTTACAGTTATGCAATACTTTCGTATTCGCTCATCAAGCGGTGGATGGCAGATAGTTCTTTCTTCTCCAAGAGTTCTGCCCATCGGGATCTGCTTAACGAAAGCAGATTAATGGTGCCGGGTGCGCATCGGCCAGTGCTTTAAATAATCCAAATTTAATTATTAACGGTTACAGAGTTAGCAATCAGCATTGCACGTGTGCAGTTGTTTGCCATTTTTGCTCCCCGGAATCGCCGCGAATCAATCGACGTGGAAAACACAAGAGAACAAGATAATATAAATCGATTTGCTCCGTATTGAAGCTCGCGCGCACCGAAACAGCCGGAACCATGTTCCATTTAATGACGCCAACAACATTTTCCCCTGCACACTGGCGCCACCCAAGAACCCACCGAGCACCAAAACGTACGTGTGCAAACACACATAAATGCCGCGGCACGGAGGGCGGCTTTTAAAAAGCACCTGCGTGCAATAGTTTTTCCCCGATTTCGGCTCCCCATTGTGCGGCTGCCTCCGTCTTGTGTGGGAAACTTTTGTCTGCTCCGATCTACTGTTACTTCTTCACTTCACCGAGAGAGGCGGGCGTTTTCACAAGCCTTGGGCGATGATTAAACCAAATTGTACGGTAATGCGGTATGTGTTTGCGTTTTCCGCCGGAGCAACAGACCCGATGCCGGCTGCACTTATGCTGCGCTGCGGCAAACACTAGCAAATTTCGCCAAATCTGTGGCGCTATGGGATCACAAGCGAGAAGGGCATGGGCTGGGCATGGGCACACGAGAGCGCACTGACCTTTTGCCGAGCACATATGGCCGCGGATATCGTGTTACGAGAGTGTGGCAGGGGCCTGTGGCAATGGAACTGCTCTACAAAGGGATGTAACCGAGGTTCCCCATAGCGTAACTTCGCCTTAATTCATAACGGGTTCGAAGCTGTGTTTCGAATGTTCCCCTGTTACTTGTTCCCATCCCCTGAGCGTTGAGCCCGAATATGTGTAAGGTAATGTTGATCGGATTGGTAGTCCCATCGACGGCTTCAGATATTAAAACGGTAGTTTAGTCGGCACGTCGGTCGTCGGCGCTGACCCGGGGTTTGAACGCGCGCGGATCAAGGGATTGATGTTGACGCAAGATAATCATCTCAATTCCAAGGACCAAGGTTCCGGGTAGACTCGGGTCTGGTCCCGTTTCCTCGTCGCAACGCAACGCGGGGCGGGCCAGGTCGTTGTCGGTGGTCCCTACCGCGCCGGCGTGCATAATCACGACTGTCGTTGGATCGACGCCAAATCAATGCTATGTTTATTTATGCGCTCGATGAACCATGACGCGGTGCCACTGGTTTCGAATGGAGCAAAAACACACGGGAGGCCATTTCTCGCCAACGCCGCCTCGAAGGCCAAGATGACGATCGCTTGGCCCGAGTCGGGCCGAGCCAAGAAAGTGGAAAATAGTGGCGGTTCGCTGAATGGAGCGCGGCTAGAGCGTTCATAAAATATCGTCAAACAAGTTGTCAACCGGCGGCCCGTTAGCTGCCGTGCTTAGCCTCAGAACGCTCGGCCGTTGCATCGGAGCAAACTCCGACGAAGACGACGACGACGACGGCGATGCTAGGGCTCATCTAACAGGAATTGCAGCGAGCTGTCTTCGGCGGGATGCTTATCGAGCCTCATTATTCGGGACGGTTGATGCATTACCGGTACGATGCCGCGGGATATTATGTGCCTTTAATCAAACGATTCCATAACAGTGCCGTCACGGCGTCATATAAATAATTACCGCTCGGCCTGTTGCGGTGATCCTGAATCTCAGGTGGTGGCCTGAGGTACATTCACACGGTTCAACATTGGTAATTAGAGAGAACAGAATTGGGGTCCACACAAACTGGGCTTCAATTGATTTCTTTAAGCACCATTTCTATAACTCTTTTGCACACTCCAACCAAGACGATTCCCTTAACCGAGATAAAATAGGTACACCTAATTCTAGTCAGCTTAAAGTGTGCGGAAATCGGTCTAAAGGTCTAAGGTAATTAGTTCTTAACCGTTTTTACATTTCCGACCTCGGTTTGGGAACATTTAAGTGGCTCATTGGTCCTTCACTCGTTTGCTTAAAATGATATCCAGAATTGTGAAGTGTCACATAAATATAAGGAAGACAGTCTGACCTAACCTATGGTTCAACTGGAAGATGCAGTGGCACGAAAAGAGGATTATTTTACAAAAACACGATATAAACATCACCAAAACGATGCCAAAAAGTCCCATAACACGAAGCCAAGAGTACCTAAAATGATTAAATCAAGTCGACTCAGCGTACGAAAAATGTATATAGCCGTGTCTGTAAAAAAATGAAGCGAACTTCCGGTACTGAATTGAAACAAAGTCAAACATAAAAACTATAATACTACAGTGGGGCTCCGAAAAAAACACTCATATTTGTTGGCCTAATCCTGGAAAGTTCACAAAAACTGAATGCTAATGTCTAACCGTTAGCTCGCTCGGCTTCCAAACTGGGCAGCAGCTGATCGAACGGTCGTCCGCTTCCAGAAAAACGAAACAAAAAACACACCTCTTGTCTGATTCTCCAGCAATTTCCAGCTCTTGCCGGAGAGTAGGCCATAGGGGACCGCCTGGAACGGAACGGAGCTTTGAAGTGAAGTTTCTCCCGTGTCCCGAAAAGAGGCAACACCTCCTGTCTGGTCCGGAATGTGTAAATGGTCTATCGGCCGGGACGGAGAGGACAACGACGAAAAATGGTGTCACGAATGGGGCATGAGTGTCAGCATATAGGGATCGAGAGATCAGACCTTCCACCGGAGTCCGATTTGTACTCGTAGTGTGATCAAGGGCGGTGCCCGTTGATGAAACACTGATTTAAAGCCTCTGGTGATCGCACTTTAAACTCTGACTCTCTGACCAACGCGCCCAACTGCAACATTTGAGGGTCAAACCTCGCAATGCCTGGGAAGCTCGGGGGAAGAGAAAGTGAATTCGTCACGAACGTTCCCGAATCAACCTGACGCGCAGGCTGGCTGGACGTTTCCTGCAAAGAAGGGTGCCTCTCTCGTACGGAACAGGTTTTTATCCGCTCCACTCCATTTTGGAGCCCTCCGCTGTTTAATGGCGGTCCCTCGGGGTCAGGGGTCCGAAAACAACGGAAGATCGAGACCAGGAGGGGTCGGCTCACTGACCTGCCCAAGAATGGACCGGTTGACACATATCCTGCGTGCGAACCGGACACACACACACCGGCACCGCAGCGGGGTGCCACACACCAACCTGTCACATTCGGTGGTCATTAGGATCAAACATTGGTCGGTCGGTCGGTCGGAATGTCGGCTTCCCAGTCATGCTTCCCCGAAGGTACCTGGTTCCGTGGAAGTGGCAGGAAGTTTTCCCGGAGGCCCTTCCCAGCTGCAAACCCACCACGCACCACGCCGGTGTGACCCTTTTTCGGGCATTCCTTCATTCTTGGTCCCTTCTCGGTCGTCATTAATCCCGGTGTTCCAGTGTCGAGAGAACTTTGGACTTTCGGCGTAAGAATGCACCGAAGGTTAATTACGGCCCCTGGGGCAGAACCCAGAACCAAGAAAGCGCGCAGGACCGGATCACGGACCGAGCACTGGAAAGTTCCCGTTCACTAATCTGTTAGCACATCGCCATCGATGCCTACCTTGATCGATTGCTGCTGACTCCTGCTTCGCGAGTAGCGTTGGGTTGGTCCGAAAGTTACTGTCGTTGCTGCTGCTGCTGCTGCCGCTGCCGCCTGTCGTTGCACACGCTACCTTTCACAACACGCTCTCTCTCGCTCTCTCTCTCTGTGCTGGGAGTTGGTTTTGCGAAAGGTGCACCGAAATCGACACCTATTGCGCCGAAGCCTGCACACTGACGCCTCGCACGTGAGCCAACTGCATTTGGGGCCGCGTGCGTGCGTGCTTGACTCCGATCCGAGCCGGGGGTCCGATCCACCACCTTCGCAGGACTAGGTCGCTCACAGACCAAACTTAGGCCGCGGGCAGGCAGGGGCCACTAAAA
The DNA here is from genome assembly GCF_943734635.1 of Anopheles cruzii. Lineage (NCBI taxonomy): Eukaryota > Metazoa > Arthropoda > Insecta > Diptera > Culicidae > Anopheles > Anopheles cruzii. The sequence continues at coordinate 22,914,441 of NC_069144.1, forward strand.
TCGCCAATAAAGGCAGCCACTTTCGTTGCGCTGATCGTGCCACTACACACCAAGTGCACACCAAATTTTTCGATACAAACACAGACACACACTGACATACACACACCGTGTACCAGAGCTGCACTTGCCGCGCGTACCGAGCGGTGGTTGTTGCGGGTTGCTGCAATAAAGCGGCGAATGACGAAAAATGGATCGCAACTACAGTTCCAGCGAGCGAGTGGCCCACAAGCAACCAATTGGCCCCCCGGCGACCAAATTGACGGTTTATGCCACTTACTGCACCGATTCCACGGGCTGGTTCCACTATCGAAGAGTAACGCCAGCAACTGTTAGTGCCTTTTAGTGGTCAGCGACGACGACGACGACGACGACGATCACTCTCTTCCAACGACCACCATTCTGGAGGGTTGAACCTTACGGCGAAGACCGGGGAGCAGCGCAACCATTAGGATATTAGGACACCTTCCTGAGGACCGCAACCGTGTCACGAGCACGCGTGCGCACACAACAACCGTCGAATCGAAACTGATCCTGCGATCGTGATCGTGAACGGTCTGATCGTGCGTTTCGAGGCACTCACTCTCACTGCGGTCACTCGCGGTTCACCCCGAGCGCGCCGAAAGTTCACGTGAATTCATTCAGGCGAATTTCGGGCACGTTTTCACTTTATTTGTTTACCGACCCGATCGCTACATAAAATATGCTATGTTGCGCAGGTATTTGGCATGGTTGAATGTGCGATAAGCATGGAGAGCGCCGAGCTGATTGCGGTGGGTTTACTTTCTCCGGCGGTGGCCAGTGGTGTTGCTCTTTTTCAGCTTTTAATTGTTTCTTGCAAACCGATATTCTTCGGGCGATGCTGTACATCGCTTGTTATCTAACCCGAACGGCGCTGTTTGTTCCAATGCTGGATTATGTTGGCTGGAGAAAGTGAATCAGCAGCAGCAGCAGCATCTCTTATCTAAGTCGCTTCATGTCACCAAGTACCACGGTACCGATTTCAGTAACGAGTTGTTTGAAATGACGATCGGCTGGATCAAGGACTATCTGTATGGATGGTAAAAAGCCATAATGTCTTGATAGTTCGAGACACGGTTCTTTAACCAGACTTGCCTAAGCTTTTCAATTGGTATTCAGTTGATCTCAGGCAGTGAGTAAAGAAAAAAAATTTAAGCCCTAAAACTATTTATCAAAATTATATCGATCCCCACGCGCCTAGAGAGAGAACAGCGCACTATAGAGAGCACTAACTCTGATACGTGTTAAGCATAGAATCTGCATGTAAGTCGTTTTGTTTGTACCTGGTTCCTGGCATAGAAAGAAATGAATTGGTGGAACATTTTTTTTGGATACGCATGTTTATCAGTGGTTTTAACATAAGTGAAAAGTGTTGGCACGGCCACGATTGTATGAAAAGTTAAGTCATAAGGTTAATAATAAGCTGATAAGAGTGAAATAAAATTGATTCAAGTTTCGATGGTTTGTTAAAACTTTTTGCATTCTGCTATGAAACAAATCAACAAAATGTATGAAATGCATCAATGCATTTTCTGGAGATAACTGTATCCCAGCTTGTCTATTAATTGGACTCCGACTGAAGTCTGTGCGCATTGGACTTTGGCTATGTGCTCCGAAAGAACCTCGTAAGACTTACTCATCCATGTAAAGTGTACGAGCCGCGTTTCAACTCTAAAGACCATTCTGGATGAAGAGCTCCACAATCGGCACTGGGGAGAACATAGAACCATTTTTCAATTCAGTTCTACCACTGATCTTCTGAGTAATCTTTCTCCCTCTCTCTCTTTATCTCGCTCTTTCTTTCTCTCTCTCTTTCTCATTCAAATCGAAGAACCTAACCAGTGATGGGCGAACGAGAAACAAAACTTTGCCATCTTGCCCCGCTGGTCCGGAACCGCTCCTACGGCCGAGGCGCGTTATGCTCCGCCATCTGCATGCAAATCCGGGACATTGCCGAATTCAATTATATAATAAACCATTCCCAATCGTAAGTAAGTTGTTGGTCGCCGTAGCGTACCGTGTTGGGCCGACAGACCAGGCACAGACCTAGAATTGAAATTGACACAAGTCTCCCACCGGCAGCATCCACTTGCCGGCAACCTCTCGTTTCCAACTCAGCCCATGCCCGGAGGTTTGGTGATTCTTCTCGAAGGAACAGGATGTTTCATTTATGAGCTTCTACACGTTTCGTCTGCTTGTTTCGCACAATTTAGTCCGACGTATCTCGCTCAACTGCGTAAGGAGTGTTTGGTCTTACGTTCCTTATGCAGTCCGAATACAGCTTTTTGGTATCCCAAAACTACTATTGATAGTTAGAAGGACTGATTATTAACATTCTGACATTTTAACTTCCGATTATAGATAGGATGTAAATTTATCCTTACACCAATTGTTTGGTTCTGCTTATGATGACCTTTCCATGTCGCGTGCCTATGTGTAGCCCTCTGGCCAATAGGTCCATGTTCAGTTTAATTGACACTACCCTTCAATAAACGCCTGGTGCAATCACTCTTATCGCCCAGCAAAATGGCCAATGTCTAGTGTTTATCCGTTGTTTAGATGCTCAACTGCCAACGACAACGTTCGGCAGCATCCCAGCTTCGCGATAATTTTCACTTTATGTTCCCAGATTTCATCAAACGCCGACCGGCGACGACCATGAATTTTTATTTTAACAAAGCGCTACCGCCAACGCGCGCGCCCGCGACATAAACTTTCTGACCTTGGGGCTTGGCTGACCCTAGACCTAACCTAGTGCCCGTTGTGGTTAACGTAGCAAACTCCCGCGGCTGGACTGTGTCTGGTCTTATGAAGCCAGTAGACTGTCGGGCGCTCGGTCGGTGGGAGAGAAGTGGCGCTGTGTGCAACTACCGCCGTGTCGACGACAGACTAAAAGTTGGCGCTATCTACGCACAGATAGTGTCCCCACTTTAATTGGCTGATCGTGTAATTGCGACAGTTCCGAGATGTTTCCAGAGGATCCTCGCTCTCTCACAGTCTCTCTCTTAATTTGCCCACCCTCTTTGTCACTCTCTCTCACCGGTGCAATGCTTGAATTTCCCCCCCTTTGGACCGGACCGGTGCACTTTACGATCTCGGCCAGTGGTCTCGGATTCGATAACTAATGAGCTACTTAGCAGCAATGACAACACAGTTCTAATTCGAGACACTGCGGAGCCTTTGGCAAGTGTTTCGTAATCTACCTATAAATCCTGCGCCCGCAAGAATGTCACCATTGAGTTTTTAGTGTTTCGGAAAAAGTACCATTGAGTAGCATTGCGAGCGCCAGAGCTTAATTGTTAGGTTATCTTTTTTGCTACCGTCAAGTGTCTTTGATCTTCCATTAGACGCTCCTAACAATGCTCGTACAGCACGTCTTGTTAATCGCCCGTTTTACGAGATCAGTTACATGCTAACACACATGCAAGAATTGCAAACATGCTACTGTATCTAAACAACTAAACGATGCCATGAAATAAAATAATTCAAATTACAAAGTTTCAATTACATGTTTGAGGGAATTAGGAACATCTTAATATTTGTGAAACAATTACTGTTAACATCACACAAGTTTTATACGAGAATATTACAATCTTTCGGTGGATTTTAGATAGCGTAGGAATTGCACAGTTGGTCTGTTTAATTTTCTCGAGCGCTTCGAATGTTCGAAATGTTTTAGAATTGATGTAACAGTCATTCGTTCATCAGCTTCCCCTAGTTCTTGCTCCATTAGTTCCTTCGCCTTGTCTTAATCCTTCTGTCGCTAGGGCATTTTCGGACACTCGGCCATCCTCATAGTATTTTGACGAACAAAGCAGCCCCATAAAAGGTATTGCTCCGACTTAAAACAAACCGGCTTCAGTCGGGGAGTGTTAAAACTTCCAATTCGAACGATTCAACAAAAGCTGCCGCAACGTAGGATCTAAGATCGAGACCGTCGAAGAAAATACGAATCTAATCCCTGTGATAAGCGAGAAATGCGCTCGGCCGAGCTATCGGGACCTACAAATCTAATACCCGTAGCCTTATCCGTAAAATATCTCCGCGTTTGCATCACACCGATTTAGGTTTCCGTTGCGCAGTTTTTAATTGCTTTGTAACGAATCCGGCATTAGCGTTCATTTGCTTCACTCGTCTTTTATACAGAGTGTTTGATATAAAGTGTGACAACAGTTCACTTGGTAAACAAACAACAATTCATCCGTCAAATGAATGACAGTAGATTACAGGAGTTTGTTTCCATCAAATGAGGTATTAACCGGGAATTTAGAAAGCGTTTTTAGTAAAAATAATCAAAAGTTAATCGCGCTCATGTTAGCCGGTTCGCAGATGTTAATGTTTCGGCTCAATGCGAGTGTAAAAACCATAATACGCTTTCCGGTCCGCCGCTATTCGGAGCGTAATATTTTAAAACTACGAGACCGTGGCTTCATACAGGATGTGTTTCCGGCGGAATCGATGTAAGTTGTGATGGCGGAACTACAACAGTATTTAAACACCTGCGATAATGGCCATGATTTGATTTTCTTAGTCAGAAGGCCGGCACGATGCTCGGCTCAGCCACGCAGTCCGTGTACGCTGGATTCGACCCGACGGCCAACAGCTTGCACGTGGGAAACTTGCTGGTGCTGATTGGACTGCTGCACGCACAACGGGCTGGCCATCGACCGATCGCGCTAGTCGGTGGCGCAACTGGGCTGATTGGCGATCCTTCTGGTCGCAAAACAGAACGCCAACAGCTGGAAGTGCAAACGGTACAGCATAACGTGGACTGCCTAACGAAACAAATTTTGCGTATTTTCGACCACCACGAACGCTTCTGCTGGCACAAATCGACCGCCTTGCCGCCAGTGCTCGTGGTGAACAATGCTGACTGGTACCGACAGTACAACTTCGTCGAGTTTATGGCCAACGTTGGTCGGCACTTTCGCATGGGAGCTATGCTGTCCCGGTCCTCCGTCCAGAGCCGCTTGCAAGGCGAATCGGGGATGAGCTTCACCGAGTTTTCCTACCAACTGTTCCAGGCGTACGATTGGCTGCATCTGCTACGGCACCACGGCTGCCGCTTTCAACTCGGTGGCTCGGATCAGATGGGTAACATCATGTCGGGCCAGGAGTTGATAAGTCGTACTGAGCCGAAGGAGGAAGTGTTTGGGTTGACCCTGCCACTGATTACCAACGAGGAGGGCGACAAGTTTGGCAAATCGGCTGGTAACGCCGTGTGGTTGTCGCAGGATCGTACCTCCCCGTACGCAATGTACCAGTTCTTCGTGCGCACACCGGATTCCGAGGTGGAGAAGCTGCTTAAGTTACTAACATTTCTGCCGCTGCCCACGATAGAACAAACGATGGCCAAACACCGTCGCACACCGGAACTGTGGGAAGCACAAACGTTGTTGGCCGATGAGCTGACCCGGCTGGTGCACGGCGACGAGGGTTTGCAGATGGCGAAATCCATTAGTCGGGCACTATACAGCGGTGACCTAACGGCACTAGAACAGCTCGAGGTGCGAGACGTTTCGCAAATCTTTGACGGCGCATCGTTGCATGAAGTAGTGCCAGAACCTGGCATGACCGTGCTCGACATTGCTATGCGAGCGAAATGTTTTCCAACGGAAAAAGACGCCGTGCGTATCATTGGTGCAGGAGGTTTTAGTATAAACCTTAAAAAGGTCAAAAACGTTACCGAAGTTCTAGTCCCATCGGTGCACATGATTTCCAATAAGCTTTCGCTGCTCCGTGTCGGCAAGCGGAATTATTACATTGTAAAGTGGCTTATGTAAAGCGGTCACCTCTCAATGCAACAACGGACGCATTGTAACAACGCAATCAATCAATCCTGAAGTATAGTAAATAATATGTTTTCACTACTATGCTTTGTAAACCGAACATTTTACAATGCCATTGGCGTTTTTGAATCCTTGGCGTTTTGGCGTTGGCGTTTTTGAATGACGACCTTGTAGATGGGATATCTCAAGTTCTGGGAAAATTATTTCAGCAACTAAGGAAAGAATTTCACTAGAGATTTGGCTCAGATTTGCATTAGTCCAACAGTTTGCCGAAAGTCCGTACAATTTTATAAATTCCGACAACGGACAAAATAGTTATGCAAACGCGTTTTCCTTATAGTGCATGTATCATTGCCACCGATGAACGCTAATCCTTGCTCTGTGTAAGGAAAAATTCATGAATTCCCATGCAAGAAGTTTGTTTTAAATTAAACCTATGGTTGCAAACAGCTGTACTGGTACACGAGATTATACCAAAAAGACATTTATTCGTAACAATTTTGCTCCTAGAACATTAAACTAATATTCGACACCTTGAAAGAGCGATTTAAAAAAATATATACTCATATTTTCACAAATTATTCAAACGTTTAGCTGCTGTACTTTTGCCGGGCATTTTTGCTGTGCCTGATCTATCCCACTCTGTTCCTCTACGATTAAAAAAAGCAATTATTTTAAGATAGTTCAATTTTGAAATTCGTATTTCGATTTCCCATTCAAATAAAACAAATTAAGAACAGTTACACGTTCGACAGAACGCCCGAACCGGAACGTCAAAACGATGTTACAGAGTGGAGTGCAGTGTAAGTTTGTTTTCGTCGTGGCGGTCGTGAGTGATGGTGTGCATTCGCAACGTCAAAGCTCGGCGTTAATCTCTTAGAGTAGCCAAGAAATACTTATATTTTGTTCTCTCGAAATAATACGATCTTTTCCGTCCCTTAGCAATATTCGGTGACGAACGAACTCGCGCGAACTTGAAGTCTAAATTGCACAAAATGTTGCGGCGTGTACCAGGAGCAGTTTTCTCGGTACTGCTGCTCATTGTGCTGACTACGGTGCCGTGTACAGATGGTATTATGTTTCGCTTAACACCGAACACACAAAAATGTCTCCGCGACGAAATGCAGGGCAATCAGATCGTTGCCGGCGAATACGAAATCACGAACGCGCCGGGTCAAAAGATTGATTTCGTGGTAAGTGAGCACCTTTCGAAGTGTACTTGGGTGATGAAACGCACGCAACCGTTCCCTTAGGACACTTTCGTCGTGCTGGAGGAAATGCTTCCTTTTTAGAAAATGGAGCGATTCTGACTAAGGCTTTTTATATTCGTTTTGTTTGCAGGTACGTGACACGAAGGGCCATATACTAGCACAGAAGGAAGATGTCTCCAAAGGGAAATTTTCGTTCACATCCGAAGTGTACGACACGTTCGAGATATGCTTCATTTCACATGTGCCACCAAGTGAGTAACAATCACGATCGTAATTATGAATTCTGTTTTATGAGTCACACAGAATTAATTCATTCGTGGGCATTTCGGCCACATCCCTTCCCTCACTTCTTTTAACAGCACACCGAGGCGTTGATCAGGAGGTATCGCTGGACGTGAAAAAGGGAATTGAAACCAAAAGCTACGAAGGGGTGAGTAATAAGTGGCACATAACTAATAAGTGTCGAATTTCGGTGTACTTCAAGCTATTCCTTTTATTTCCTAGTTTGAACTATTGCGATCTATTAAATACTATAAACTCAATTTACTTATTCTATATTCGTCAATTCTTTCAGTTAATGAATGTTGTAAGTTGCGGATTGGGCTAGTTTTAGATTCCGTTTTCGTTTCGTTGGCTTTCTATTTACTAACGACTTGAGTTTCTGTTTATTAACGAGCCACTTTAAATGAGACCAAACCGCTCTTGAACTGTTCGGTTAAAGTACATAAACGTTTGTTGCTTCATATTTAACAATTCATAAGCATTCTAGAACAATTTCGAATGTACAGACTCTAAAACTCACGCTACATGGCATGACTAGTTATTGACTCGCTTTTTGTGTGTTAAATGCGAATGTTTTTTTTCTTTTCATTGTTACTAGAAGATGCTGTCGCAAAAAATAATATGTATTTTTTCTTTAATGTTCATTTCAATGTGCTTTTACCTACCAAGATTGGAGAAGCGGCCAAGTTGAAGCCTCTGGAGGTGGATCTGAAACGTTTAGAAGATTTATCGGATGCTATCGTACAAGACTTTGCGTTGATGAGAAAGCGTGAGGAAGAAATGCGTGACACTAACGGTAAGTGTAAAACCATTTGTATATGAATGCATTCCAAACATCAATGCTTTACCATTTTCGTTTGCTTTTCGTTTACCATTCTAGAGTCCACCAACAGCCGGGTGCTGTTCTTTAGCATCTTCAGTATGAGCTGCTTACTGGGACTGGCCACATGGCAAGTGCTTTATTTAAGAAGGTACTTCATTGCAAAGAAACTAATTTAACCACACGTTTGTCAGACATAAAACGGTGCAATGTGAACTTTGTCTCATCGGCGCAATAAATCGTCATTTCCATAGAAACTCTTGTCCTTTTTTGTTTCATTATTACTAGCCGATCCGGGCGTGCGACGCCCGGATCGGCGAGGCCACGCCTCATTTCATTCTCATTCCTCGATTATCCGGCGTTTCAGGCTTCCCGGTGTCGTATTGGACCGGCTTTCCTTCTCGCTTCCCGTTGGATATATGCCAATATATGCCATATTCAGCAAAATTCGATCGAATAAAATTCTACAAATGGTTTTTCGGATCGTCTGGCCGAAACGGCGAAGTTCTGAAAAATTTGTAGAGTGGATTTTTCTGATTAAAAAAAAATTACCACACGCTGGCAGCTTGTTACGGAAACCGCCCAAGACTCTGGAATGGCTAACAAGTGGCGCAGCATACGAAAACCTCTGCGCCATTTTGAATTATTTTGAATTCATTTTCTCCATTTATTAATTTGAATATTCAAACTGTAAAAAGAGTTAGATGAGAATAAAACAATTCAGAAAGAAAACATGTTTAATCTATCCCGGCATTGTCACGGCATATAATTTTAATTCTACTCGAACGAGGTAGAAGAAAAACATGGGCACATTTCGGTTTACATGTATCCAGTCATATTTATAGACAAAATTTTAGCAAATCGTAGGCTCATGTAATCTACGAAACATAGACTTTGCGTAGCTTTTACATTTCTCATATACGCCTGGAGACAGAGAAGAATTGCGACCCTCGTGTTCGGTTCTTCTCCTGGTACTTTCCCACAAGTTGATACTCGTTGCATATTCACCGCTTATCTGTTTAATATAATTTATTTACAAATTTCATTACAACAACTGCACCGAATACTATTTGCCATATGTGATAATACCTACTAGGAGGACGGAAAGGTTCCCTTCGCTTCCGGTACCTCCAAGAACAGTTCAGAACTGATCGAATACGGGCTACAACATCTAAGTGTGCCAAGCCCGTGAACGGTATAGTATTTTACAGTAAAGGTCAGGCTGCTTAAATGACTACCAGTTATCTGTTAACACTTAACCACTATTGAGCTTATTTGCATAGATGGTAGATTGTTTCCAGTGACGCGTGGGACGGTTTACTTCCGCGCTCTCCCTCGTCTGTGTCATGGCTTTCGTGGGTGATGTGCGGAGGGAGAACATATGCTGCCAATAGGTGCCAGTGCTCTGACATCACCTACAGCGCGCGCCGCTGGCGGTGCCACCCGTTAAAAGCTATGTAATACATTTTACGTTATGAGGTCTGCGCCGCTCGCTCAGCACATGAAGACGGACTTGATCCACTGCAAAGATCGGCATAGGTTAGACACTGGCTGAAGTAAAACTTACAGTGGCTCCCGGGGATGTACCACACCCTACCTCGGTCATTCCCATGCTGATCACCCCATCCTGGTTCGTGTCCTTGGCCTTGAACAACTCGAACGCCATGGTGAGATGCAGAATGGCCGATATAAAGTCGGCCAACCGGAGCGTTCCATCCCGTCGCATGTACCTGGAGAAGAAGGGAACGCGAGATTAGGAAAAGAACGCTAGTAGGTCCCGCGTGACCCCACCCCGTCACGGATCGCACCTTAAGATAAGGATGGAAATGTTGTCGGTGCTCAGCTGGAAGCCCACATCGAACAGCGCGTCCCGCAACCGCTCCGCCTTCAGGATGCCGGACTTTTCCTTCGTGTGCATCTTGAACACTCCCCACCAAGTTTTCAGGTTGATCATGAATTTGTTGAAATCGTTGAAATTGATACGGCCCCGGTTGGATTTCTACAGGACGGGGATAGACGGAAGAAAGACGTGAACATGAGCGGGTCGAATACGCCAAAGGCTACGGAAGGCAGACGTACATCCATCAGGCAGACGACCTGCCGGCAAACGTCTATACTGGCACAGCTGCGAATGTAGTCATTCGGGAGGCACGCTTCGAGCAGCTCCTGCAGGTCGAAACAGTTCAGTGTCCTGTCCGGTGCGAGAAAAAGAGTGGAGTTCGCCGTTAGTGGTTGAACAGCGTTGCGAACCGCCCAGGCTGGTACCTACCGCTGGTCGTCGGCCAGCTGCATGAAGACCGGCTCGTACTGGGCCGTACTGCAGGCCACTCCGTTGTTGTTGTTGTTGTTATTGTTGTTGTTCGCCGAGTCGATCGTCACCTTCGTGTTGGAGTTGAGCAGCGGGAACGGATCGAGCAGCAGCATCGTTTGGGTTTCGAGCAGCGCCAGCCGGATGGTGCTGCCGAGGACGCGCACACTGAACGACGCCTCCTCGGCCGGCTCGAACGTGGTGGCCATGATGAGGTAGCGGCCCGGATCGAGCGAACACCGGTGGCTGATCTGCCGCGAGTTGGTGTACTGCGAGTTGACTAAGCTTTTGTGCTTCTTGAAGAAGTTCTTCGACAGACATCCGTTGATAGTTTGCACTAAAGAAAGGTAAGTATAAAATGGGGCGGACTGGTTACAGAAACAGTTTTACCGAATGGTCCCGTTCCTTACCACTGTTGAGATTGTACACCGTGAAGCCGATCACCTTCGGCTCGAGCACACTGTGCTGGTTGACCGAGATGATGACGTCCTCCTTTTCGCTCAGAAACAGTTGCAGCTGCGGGTTGATGTGGAACGAGTCCGGGTTGTTGCGGCAACCGCCCGCCGTGACGCCACGCTTCCACGTGCCCTGGTACAGTCGCATCAGCCAGCGGCGGCTCTTGTCCGCCAGCTGCGGCTCGTCCCGGGCCGTGTCCGAGTCGAGGTGGACACATTCGAGGTGGGTGAACGTTTGCGTCATATCGAAGAACGACATCCAGAACTCGCCCTGGTCAAGCTGCTCGATCAGACGGTTCCGCTCGTTTATCGTGACGCGCTCCCAGGAGCCGGAAAAGGACGACCAGTCGCCGTTGAAATTGGCCGCCTTGCTGAGCGTTTGTGCCAGCGGATTCCGCAGCCGCACCAGCTGCACCGTATCGCCCATAATGGTTTCTGCCTGCAGCGCGGGGAGAGAGAATAGACCAACGGTTAGGTGTGCTCGATCCATAGCCCCCCAGGGTCCCCGTACCTTGTCCATCGAGCAGAGCCGATAGTTGATGCCGATGTGGATGCCGTTTGGCTGGGCCTCGGTTTGGTTGCGTATCTGGGACACGATCCCATTGTTGATCGTGCACGTGAGGATGCTGGTCGTGTCGAGCAGATTGTGTAGCAGCGGTGGCCTTATCAGTATGTTGCTGTCCGCCTTGATCGATATCGACTCGGTGATGCCCCCTGTCAGATCGGCCAGCCCGTCGAGCAGGGTGCCATACTTCAACGCTTCGTACGATCCGTGCAGCCTGCGGCGGAAGGGAAGGAGGGAGGACAAGAAGTAAAGGGCTCCAATCGATCGCCACCTGGTACTTACTTGGCGTACGCCTTCTCCAGCAGGCCGGGCCAGAAGGAGTTGGAGTTCTGGGCTTGCAGGAACGCCAGCTTCCCGTTGATGGTCGGCAACCGGTCGTCGACCAGCACCTCCAGCCACTCGCCGCACCACCACAGCCGGAAGCGGAACACGCCGTAGTACGGCTTGTCAAAGTTCTGGTCGGCCGGTACCACGCGGTAGAACAGCCCTTTGGACAGGTATAGCACGCCCAGGCAGGACACAAGCCACCGGTCGCCCATCTTGCCCGGCACGATATCGAACTGGGCCGTCGAGTCGTTCACGAACACCGGGTTCGAGACAATCTCGTGCGGTCGCTTCCACGCGAACGTGAACGGAGGCGTCTGGTGGTAGAACACGGACGACTGGGTCGCCGGGAAGTCCTCATCCTCCCACAGGACGGCCTTCTGCTTGCACTCCGACTTGATGCGCTCGTACGAGGAAGTCATCGTGTTGGTAGCTGTGGCCGCGCCTTGTTCCGGAGCTGCTCCGGTCCGGAAGCTTCGCTGGCGGCTTCCTCTCTCTCTCTCTCTCTCTGGTGTTCCTCAAGAAGCGGTCTAACAGAATCCAGACTCAAAACATCCAGCCGGTCCGGCGGTAACTCATTTCGTGCGTCGTTCGAATCGCGGCGTCAACCTATGGATCGGAAACAGGAAAACAGGCGAGGTCTTAGCAATTAAGAACTGAAGGGGCGCACCAGGGCGAATCGAGGTTTTCGGTAGTTAGAGTCGCGAGTGTGTATCGGTGTACCGCTTCGGTTTGTAATCGCGTAATTGACACCACAGCTGGGTTTATGCTTTCTTCGCGTGTCGTCGAGCGGCTTTTCTTTCACGCGAGGAACGGCATCTACGCATGAGGAGCCTTTGAGTGCAAGTGCCATTTTTGTGCCTCAAACTGTCGTTTGAGAGCCGAGATACGATCAATTAATTGCACTCCCCACCTGGCGCCCCTCGGCAAATAAAACATTTGCTCAGCCACTCAACCCGACTATGACGTTGGTACGTTTTTAAATGGCAACCACTTTTCCGACCGTTGTGTCAACGGGCTTGTGTTGTGTGCAAAGCCATGCAGATTGCGGCCGGCGTTACGACTGATGGTTCCGCGGACGGAGTCATTTTGCCCCCCGAAGAGACTCAAACGCGGGAGGAAAGACGAACGGTGCATTGTTTGGTCACCGCAGAAAAAGATGGGAACCACACGCTCGTTACGGCAAGTGCTCCAACACCCAACGGGGTGAACGTCTTTATTTCTAACTCACCGGTAGCCGCCAGGGCCCGTGTTAACACTGCTTTCTTTATCACTTGCAGCTCCCTCCCAACTATGGGAACTAAAGCTGGAGGGCGGATCCGCGTTGAAAAAACAATGTCTCTCTTGGGGATTGATAAATATTGTATAACGACCGCAAAATTAGTGATCTATTATGATATAACCACCGTGCGCGTCCTTGCAGCCCGCGTTCCCTTTTGTTTAGCCGTGGTACCAACAGACAATTCGTTTTTGATTAAATATGGAACAATCAAACTAGATAAGCGAACCGAGCGAGCCAGTTTCTTTTGCGCTTGCAATAGAAAGGCACAATGGGTGGCACAACGATGTTTGTTGCAAAAAAGAGGCAAAAAATTATGTAAATGAAATTTTGCCTACATTCGGCGACCATTTATACAATAAAAAAGTTTAGCTAAAAGGATTTAGAACACCTGTTTATAGAGCTAATTTTGTGGCCGTTACAACCGTTATGAGAAGCCGTTACAACAACAAGTATACGTCTCGCCAGGCTGCGGTGAGCTGCTCATGTCATGAGAATGGCAGACGAGCCCGTAATGCCTCCTTAGTCTTCGTCCTATTTTGGTGGATAGTCCAGTAATGAAATTCTATTTTTCATTTGTTGACAACTGTGTTCCAAACCAAAAATTGACAATTGACAAAAGGATCCAGCATTTAGCAAATGCCTCGAACGAAACGGAAACGCCTCAATTACGTACGTCCGAATTTTTCCAACCTATCAGAGTGGACGAGCCTCCAGTTTTCACCTGACGTCACCGAAGTTCCTGATCGCTCCGCTCTCTTATGCACTTGCTAATGGTAGGCATCCATATTTCAAACGCTTCCATTGTTGCACTGCTGCGGTTAGCGCACGCGGTGAACGAGCAATCGAAGCATAATTTATGATCCAACCAACCAATGTTGCCGCCGCTGCTAATGTTCGTCCATCTCGCAGTGGTGTGTGTCTGTGTGTGTGTTACCCAATTAGCCACCTTTCGGTTGCACAACCGCACAAACCGCACGTGGGCGCGTGCCCGCCCAGCCCGAACCGCGGAAGCCATCCCACCATCACACGGCCGTTGTAAAAAGTGTAACAAATGTGTCCATTGTGACGGCAGCAGAGAGGTTCGTAATCGGCTACTGAACTCGAGAATCGGCCGTCCGTTTTCACTGTTCGGCCCAAGGAAGTGATAGATAGTGATCTACGGTAATGGTGGGGACGTATACGTCTTTGATTTACTGAGTGAAAATCTTGAAACGACAACTACAACGACTTGTGTTTGTATTGTTAAAAATTCCACTTTCTATTGCATTACCATTGCTTGGATTCTCTACCGTTGTGTAAAGTGTACACGAAAAAAAGATAGCTGACTGGCTACCTTTTCATTGGCTTTGTTTTATAACGTTCTACTCCAGGAGTAGTAAACTCTAACCACCCCGCTGTTAGCTATTATCAGCAGTTCCTGATTTAGGTCCTGGTTTATAGGGTACAAACAGGGTAAAGCGTAACATAGAGTATTTGATAATAAAAAATAAATGAACTTTAAATAAGCAATAGTAAAAGGCGCCAAATAAAACAAATCAACAGATATTAAGCAGTAAGCTTATTAACCATATTTGTTTGAGTGTTTGTTTGTATGCCACGTAGTTGAATTATGCCGGTGCTAAACACATCTCAGTCAGTCTTGTCTGTTGATGGACTTCACAAATTTTTATGTACTACCCAATCGTAAGTGACGCGAAAAATCAACAACCACCGGTACTAATTTTAGGCTGAAGATTGACCTGACAAACGTTTAAAAAATTCCGTGTTCCGCATTATGCCGCAAAGCTTTCAATATTTGTAAGAAAAATCATTTGGAATTGCATCCTAGCTACACTGAAAATAAGGTAGCTCATCTGTATTCAACAAGCGACTAAATGTGTGGCAAAGCTTAGTGTTCGGTTTGGTTTTTGTAAAAGTTTACTGAATCGTAGAGTCATACAATTTCACGGGTACGGGTTTGGTTTTCGCTACTGGCAGAGTTTTGCTCAATCTATTGCCCGTCATCCATCCTTGACGACCCAATTTCGGTGTCGGCCTTCAGACCTAGTGGAGTATCACCGAGCCAAGGCAGCCCAAGCCCGCGGTGGTCGGTGGCCATCGATTACGCGAGCGTCGATCCGCAACAAACCAGCAAGACATCGCGCGTCCGATGCCCCAATGGCCAATATGTTTTCCTTTTCTCTCCTTTTTTTGTTTCTACTCTCGAAGCTTACGAAGAGAACCGGGCGGCTTACAGGGGTGAACCTGTAAAGTTCCTCAACACACGATCCATCAATTGAAATGGGTTGGAATTGTTTATAATACCATTGCCAAATGGTCCGTCGAACGGGGCCGCACGCTCGGGATGCGCTGCCCGAAAAGTTACCACGCCGGCAACGGGAACGCACTCCGGTCCGGGTCGGATGTCGGAGCGGGGCCGCATACTAATGATGCACCAAAACTGCCACTTATGAAGACTACGGCCACTGCGGCCACCTAACGGGTCGCCACCTGCAGCCCGGCCCGGCGAGAAGGTGCATAGAAGCGCACGCACCTCGCCTTACTCTGGGATATACGTTGCGTTGCGATGATGATTGATGATAAGTGGAGTGCATTTGATTAACCCATTTCTCGCGGAGTGAACGCGAGCATAAGCTACGGACGGGGTGGCCCGCGGCCAGAAACCAGTCCCGCTAGCGGATCGTGCTGACCTGCCGTCGGAGTTTCAACACCACACGTCCGTTTGTTTAGATAACCCGCCGCCGGGGGTACGAAGTAGGTCAGGTTTTTAAATATCTCACGCAAATGTGGGGGGCCCGTGTTTCTCCCCCAAACGAGTCTTGTAAGATTCATGAAGCATTCCTTCGGCGCGTGCTCCACCGAAACAATCGGTTCCTTTATTTTGCACTCCCATCTGAAGCCGGAATGTTCCAAAACTGAACGGAAATGCTGCGTTAGCACATGCAGCATATGCGAAAGACACCACAGGTTGCAGAATAAAGGTGGTGCAGTGTCTAGTTTCTCCAACCCAAATACTTGACACTCCTTCTAAAAAAGGGGTCTTTGGGACCGTCAGCCCGTGGTACCGGTACTCGACCTCGATATTGGCCAGCCATCGTCGCCAGCTGGCTGGATCACACACTATATGATTGACAATTGTTTTATAACACGTCCGCAGCACCATCCGTCCGCAGATTGCCGCGTAGGTACGTGGCAGGAAGAGCCAACCGAATGTAACGTTTTATAACAGTTAATTGCTTTATTTACATTTTCCACCGCCCAAAGTCTGGGAAGGCGGATCGACTGCAGGCGGATGGATCGCGTGCGATCGCGCGGATTGCTGCGCGGTTAAGTGGCCTGAAGTGATGGGTTGGGTTGCCACGCGCGGGAACGCGGGAATTGAGCGCGAACTGGAGGAGGTAAATCGAAACGATTGTGTAAGCACACGCAGCAGGCTACCGTAGGGGCTGTGAGCGAAATCCACAAGAAATCGGCCATTACCATCCGTACCAAGTAGCGCTGCAATGTCAGCGGCCAGGAGCGGAGGCATCGACCGCGTGCGTGTTAGATCGTTAGACTGAGACGCGCCGGTAAGCGACGAACCCCCCACGGAATGATGAAGTTTCTGTTGTTTATGTTTCTTTCTCCCTCTCTTTCACTCTCTAGGTCTGTTTCTCGTTAAAACTGCGTATGTAAACACACAACATCACTGAAGGGAGGAACTGTGTCAGCCCCAATCTCCCGCGGTTGCCACACGTACAGGTGTTAGGGTGGCTAGCTGTTATGTAAAATACGGCTACCCAATCGATCGTCACCGGACAGTGATTGGAAGTGATACACGCGGAAAAAACCCCCCGAGCAGGTGGAACCCCTGCCAGCAGGATGGAAGGCATTCTAAGCAGAATCGGAACCATTAAAATACCTGCGTAATGTTCGTGGAATTTTTATAGCGACCAGTAGCTGGACTGGACTGCCAGTTATTAGCTAATGAAACAGTCCAGTAGCACTTAGTAACCGTGGTGAACGGCGGTGTGCATGTGAAGGGCTCGTCATTGAGCAAGATCTGACCAGAGCAGAAGTGAGTCTCTTAGCCCGTGGTTTGATGGAACTTCCATCGAAGTTATATCCACGTGAGTGTGCAGCCTTTCTGGGGATAATTTCTGGCTAATTTCTTGTAAATAACATATTCGTACTTCAGACTTCTGCAATAAGTGAAAGCCGACTTCTGCTTGTTGAAATTCTTTCCAAAAGATCAGTAGTAAAATCTCACCAGAGCCAACCACAAAGTGATACGAAAAAGAGACAAATAAAGCTCATAAAAATAAAAATTTAAGGACCTCAAAAGAAAGCGCCCTCAGGCGGTCCATCCACGTCGAAGGCCAGCACATCCATTCACTCAAAACTGGCCAATGGGAGGCCAATGTGCCCAACAGGCTGCCCCACAAACGATGTAGGCCCGCCAGCCAGGAAAGGCTACACCCAACCCGGCCGATAGTTAAAGATATTACCGGAGGCCCTTCGAGACCGTGGCTGGGCAGGTGGCTTCAACTTTCACTTCGATGAAAACGGGTGACGGGTTCGTCGAGTGGTGGCCGAAAGCTTTACACACGCTCGCACGCACGTATGCACGCAAAGGAACGCGATTTCGGTAACTCCCATATGGCTTTTCGCTGTCCCAAGGTGTTATTACCAAACGACCAACCCGGCCTGTTGACTTGCGTAGATTTAAAACAAAGAAAGGTCATGCTTTTCATGAACCCTAACTTCGAATGATGGCTAACCATAGCTGTTAAATTCAATCTGTTTGGAACTGTTGTAGACTCTAGATAGCAGCGCTTCGTAAGTGAAAAGATAAATGCTCTTAAGTGCGTGACGCATCAAGCCCACCGCCCGGCGGCTGCGAAAGCGAAAGTGATCACACTTCCTGACCATCACAGCAACATCAAACGTACGGCGGCCTCGGGGCCAGTAAATCGGGTTCGGACGGAGTTTACAGCAAATGTTTGCAATTATACCCTTTCGCGCCACACCGCAGGGTGTGATTTACTCCGTCTGCGAGCGCGATCGTTGTGCTATAAGAGAGAAAGAGAGAAGGAGAGAGAGAGACATGAAGCTCATAAGGAATGCCGATATCAGTTAAACTAACATGGTGGTCAGCGTAACGCAATTATCACCGTTATAAAAAAAGGTGCGAATGATGAAAATCTATAAGAAATGTGGCGAATGTGACGCAGACACGCCAACTCGGAATCGGAAGGAAATCGTTGCCTGTCAAGAAATCGGGCGGTATTAAATTGTCTCATCGCAATCCGGTTATAGTACCACTCTTAGTAGATTCGGTTTTTCTTCGATGAATCTGTTTACTACATAATTGCCTACAAAATGGGCATCAGTTGCCGGAACACTTGGCTTGACCGATGAGAGTTACACGAGATCACCAGCAGTTATTTTAGTCGTATGACGGAACAGCGTATGTAGCCAAAAGGGAGGCTCCGATTTCTATTCCCGAAAAATGAGACTGTTTCGAGTAGCAAAAAGGTTTCGGGCTGCTCCAAATCCAAGTACCTGATTCAAGTATATTATAAATCCTTGAGATCTTGAAGCTTCTCGCCTCAAGACCTATACGTGCTCTTGAGATTTCCCGCCATCCACATTTTACAACAGCACGTCATGTGCCGTTGCAGACATATATCCAACCTGAAGTGTGACGACCACATACCGGCGTGCGTGGCGTGAAACAATTCGAATCTTCTCTTCTGAACCGTCTGCTAGCACTTCCGGGGGGTGGCAGCGTCAAACTGCCGGTAGCCTTAATCTAGATTCTATCGACCGGGGAAACCACGACTGCGAAGGCCATCGTCATGCAACGGCTTGCATATTCAGCACGCTGCTCTACTTATGCCATCTGATTACTGCTACGGCGTACAGGCTTCTGGGCCGAATGTCGTCCGCCGAAGGGGGCACTCCCAGTGTGTCTGTGGAGTCTTCCCGTGCCCGTAATTACACCAAGGCCCCCGTCAACGGCAAGGGTCGGTGTACGGATGCGTACGATCCACACCGAAGCCGTGGCGCGCGATCAAGCAATTAGACCTTAGACACCTTACTACTCTGCGCCAGGGCGCATCGGTAAGTGCGTACGGAGGCACTACTAGGTCACCACCAACGAGCGGCAGTCTGAGCTGAACTTGAAGAGCCGATTATTCCACGAACCAGGGCTGGGGCTCGCACATTCTCACGACTAGCTCGGTTCAACTAGTTGGGCCCTCTTCTAGTTGGCCCAGGGATTAATGTTTTCAAATTAATACAATTGCGGTGCTCACGGTGGTCCGGCGAAGACGGTTTTCATCCGTAAGCCGCGGAGTATGACTGGTGCATTTTGAAGCATACCTTCGGCTGGAGGTTCGTGATACGATCTAAAGTGTCGTGCACTAACGACGGCACATCTGTCGCACATTTTTATCATCCCCTAGTAGCGGTAACCTTGCACAATGCCATTAGAAACCCACTTCTTGTAATGCATTTTATATCACATTTGACACATCGTTGACTGTAATTCTTCGCACGCGCACCCAACTCCTAGTTCCACCCCGAAACTGAAGATGGCGGTGAAAGTCAGATCTAGATCTAGGAATTAATGTTTCCACGTGTGTATGCCCGGCAGGAAACAGAGACATCGTCCAACCGAGTGTCGGGATGCTGAACAGCGAACCAAATGATTAGCATCACGCCGATCGCTGATCGAATAGGCATCGCTTGGGCGGCGATCGTAGAGCTAATACGGTACACGATCGGATCCGAGCGGACGATTTCACCGGGAGGAATCGAATGGGCTCCGACCGCTTTCGCTTTCGGCCGAGCAAACACACCAAACTCGCTCGCAAGTTGTGAAAGTGTCCGATGCCACCACTATTCGGAACAAATTTGATCGCCACCATAAATCGCTTTGTTTGCGCTGCGGAATCGATTTGCCAGAAGCAGAACGAAGGCAGAATCCCGGCACATAAATCATCGCGGGCATTAAGCGCGTCAGGCCTCAAAAGTTTATGGTTCAAAAAAATTGAGTAAAGTCAGTATCTCACGGGCCAGTCGCTGCGCGCGCGCGTACCAGAGATTGATGGGATGGCCTGGACGTGACGTGCCAGGAACGACTGGGGATTGGGCTCTGTTCTTCGCCAGTTCTTTCTTTCGCCAATTCTATCCTCTCTCTCTCTCTCTGTGTCTCGGTGACGGTAGCGAGCTATTTCGATCGCTACCTGGGCACGCCGCCAGTTCTTGCTGTTTTATGTGTGCCTAGACGTGAAGCGAACGAAGAAATATCGGGAACAAGTGGTATATTATAACTGTTTTCCCGGTTTGTGCTACATCATCATGCGCGCCCGCGGGCTACATCGTTGTTCCTCTCGGAACAACACACATTGTGGAACCGGGCAGGTCGGCCGTGTGTGCGTGTGTGGCACGGGTTCTTGTGGCAAGTGGGTGAATACTTGGAAAATACTTCCAGCCCGGCCCCGCTGGATCGCCGTACATGGCGCCGTCAGCGGTCAGGATGTTGTTTTCCTCCGCTTTTCTAACGTTTTTTCCCCATTTTCCTCCTCAAAACGGCTGGTAATGTTGCCACTTAATTTCAAACGCGTTTTTGTTTTTCTTCTTATCTCTCCCCCCCCCCCCTCCTTTTCTGCCCGTTCCTGGGGCCTGGGCGCTTGGTTGGAAGATTCCGTTCTTGGGTCTTCATCTCTAGCAAAAGATATCGAAGCCGGTGCGGATGCGGATCCATCTATAATACCTGTGGTACACAACAGTGCGAACAGCGGCGTTTATAGGGCGCATAGTCCACGGGGAACCCCCTGACGGGGGGCTAGGAAAACTAATTAAACCCTCGGGGGAGAGAGAGCGCACAGTCCAATCAAAGCCGAACCACACACGCCTCCAAGTCGGGGACCCCTTGAAAGCTGCGTTGATAATAAAATGGACACACGATGTTTGAGGCTCAATTCCAACGTTGACGTATCCATAAACTGTACTGTATAATGTCGCCCGGCCTAAAATGTGGGCAACTTGTAAATTATTCTTTCAATGCTCGTCCTCGCCTTCGACGTCGACGGTCGACGAAACTGGAAATTGAGCATTGAGCTTCGTAGTTTTCGAAAATAGAAACTGGAAGAGAAATTTTCCGAACATCTCAACCCGCTCTGTCAGCCGCAAAATGTCCGATGGGACGATTTAGGACCGCCAACGGCGGGGGGCCTGGCCCCTGTCCGAGGCAGTGGACCCACACCCAGTTTCACATTCTTCGGAGGAAGCGCGACCCCCGCCCGAGAGCCTGCTCCACCAGTTTTGGTCATAGCGCGCGCGCTATCTTTCAGCGAGGCCGATGCCGATGAAGGATTTCACTTTTACGAAATCCAACGGTCGTCGCCGGAACAGCTGGTATGTGTGTCAAAGACCTCCGGGGGGAGACCCGTTTGTGGCGGCCGATTTGTTTTTCCTCTGCCAAACTTGACACTCGCTGGTCACGCGAAGGGTCATTAACGGGCCATCGATCACAGTTTGTCACACACTCACACTGGCGGTTCCTCGGTGATGTCGTTTTTCATATTTCACGAACTTTTGATAAACGGTCGAATTGGTGGCTACTAATTTATAGGGTTTGGGCTGGGCTGGATCGCTTTTGACCCAACAGCAAGAAGGTACAAATTTATGCGAACCAATTAAAACAAAATAACAGCAAAAATGTATAGTGTTGACTTTGGAACCACTCGGTATCTATCGCTGCCCGGGTCCGGGGTCCGAAGGTGTACCTACACCGCAATCAACATTCCATGTCTGGAAATGTGGCCCCTAGGGTTTCGGGTTCTGGCTCGGGACTTTTGTGGTGAATATAAAGCGCACGTCATGGGGACCCATCTTCGGCGAAAGTATTCACTAAATGGCGACCGGTTGGGCAGGTCGATTAGGTTTTAATTAATTGCGGGCGGTCCGGTTCCGAATGGTTGATCTAGAGGGGGTGTTGCTGGTATGAAACCCTTTCAAGATCTTCATAAATTTATTTCGAGTCATTTTTACGTAAATTAGTGATGCATAAAGTAAGAATAACTTAGTACTAAGAGCTTAAAAATATTTTCAAGGACTCCTCTTCGGAACAACGTAAATAAATACTTCCTTTAAATGAACAGCTGCTGCTCAGCAACCAAATGGCACAAAGCCACAAGCGAATCTTTATGATCGACCATAGTCTTGAAGGCGTGACAACATCACGCCCTCTGACTAGCTGCGCAGTCGTGACCGTCAGTTCCGATGAAGAGAAAACTCTTTCGGAAGCGAGTGCGAGAGACTACGGACTTGCAACTATGCTGCCAGAGCGTGGCGCATGCGAAAGCCGTTATTGATGACGACGCGCGAGGCTGACGCTCAAGGTTATTGGTCTCTCGAGGAGCACAAATTTATGCCTTTTTTTAATGCAAATATCGGAAGATTTGGAAATGATCTTCTTACTCCCTGAATTGAAGAATTGAAGAAAGTGAAGTCTGGACTTCATTCAAGTTCTAGCACAACGTAGTCTTGTTCCTGGACTTCTTACGTTGATTTGTGTGTATAGTATGTGGAGCCCACATGAATCGGACAGATCATATGTTGGCGATCACTCTGACCGAACGCGTAGTAGCGATTGCCGCCCATCGCCCAGAACACCACGCACAGGTCTAGAAAATCGAAACCACCGCTCGAAACGCTAACCTGTTTCCCTGGAAAGGAATGCTGTGGTTCGCCGAGGTTCGCCGCCGGTTTCGTGTGGGATGTCTGCGACACGGTACTCTGGGTGGGTTCAGTTCAGCAGAGGGGTACTTTGTAATTTCGCTTGTGTTTCGCGGTAGGTAGACCCGGTTTGCCCACTTGGCAGATTGAAGTTGCACCTGAATTTTGCATATGTGGCCGGTGGTTGCCGGTGGCCATTAGGGGCCTACGCCGCTGCATCGTGGGCGTGCGCACTCCATCGCAACAATGATTATTCGATTGAAGTGGTTCGATTTCGGAAGTTGGCCAACGCTACGCTACGATCGAATCGATCGAGTAGGCTTCAGAAAGCTATACATCTCGAAGTGACAGCATCGTGTGCCTCGACGTTTTTGGAATATTGTGTTCTTCGCGTGTTGGGACTAAGCAATAAGTAACGGCGTTAGGTGCGTTCTGTGCGATTGTTTGTGAGTGAATTCACAAGTCGTAGGACGATTGCACAAAATCGCCTTCTTTTCGCGAATTACGTGCCCTCTACGAAGCCGAGGCCTCTGAACGTCGCGGGCCCTGTGGGACTTCAGCCCACAGGCTTTGGCCAGGCGGCCAACAACAATGCGTCGTATTGGGGCGATGATTTAAGACACCGCCCTCAAAGAGGGGGGGGCGAAAATCACTTGATCGTAGCGCAGATGGTGGTTGCCCTTGCATAGTCGTTGGTCCGATGGGTCTTTCAACCGGAGCGTGTGTTCCGCAAACGACCTACAATAATTATGGGCAATTGTTTGGTTTGCATCTGGCCCCAGAAGAATCCCAACCGGGTGCGAGCCTGGCCCCAACTTTAACAGCCACTGTCTAGTTTCGTCACTTCACTGGGCCACGCGTGTCTCAACAACATCTGACACCCTACGTGTTGGCGTAATGTTGGTACGCCTGGAGCATGTTCAATGTTGTGATCCATCTTATGGTGACTTTGAAATCTTCCCAAAACACAATTAAAACACGCACAGCACAAAAAGTCAAACAAACATAAAAAATCAAACAAGAAGATGAAAGATGCGAAGCTAACCTCCAGGGGCTATTATTTTGGCGTGGTTTAACGACTACACCTGATGGCTAAATCGGACAAGGAAAATGATTAACGCGGCGCGGTACGGAGCACAAAATTAATCCGTACTTCTTCCGTTCCGTTGTTTATACGCGGTTAGGAGGCAGTGTACGGTGCTCTCGTCGCCGGTCGCCGGCCACCTCCGTGTCCGCCTCATCCGACCGGGGAGGGTTGAAGGGTTCAACGACACTCGGCACCGTGTGTGATGGCTGAGGGGCGCTGAGAGCATGGGCAAAAATTGGGAGACGCGAACCCCCGGCGTGTGCGTGTGTGGGATCGTGCGGCTCATTTGGCTCCAAGGAACATCGGCGAGCTTGGCTGAGGAATGTGCACTTGGGGCCCAACTATACTATGTATATGGTAGTTTGGTGTACGTTTGGCGTTATGGCGTTTGTCGCCAGGCATTTTACATTTCCATTTCTTGCTTGTCCATTTCTGGTTGTTTCGTGTGTTGGCTCACGTTTATCGAATTTCTTTTTGAAGAACGATTCTCTTCTCTGTTCGGGCGGATGGCCACGCCACATTTATTTTTTCCAATTTACCTTCAACCCTTTTTCGGTGCGCATCGCAATCGGGCCAGCGCACATTGGTTTTGGTAAAACAATCACGTTTGATAATTGGCTGACTGATTCATTCGGTACGCTCCGTTTCGCACCGCATTGGCTTCATTGCGTATGCTAGACATGCTAGAGCTCACGGCCCAGCAGGAGTCGGGCCCAGCAGGAGGACAGTGCCGTTTCGATGATCAATGATCGCAGCGCAGGGCACATATTCTTGGCTGCATTATTCGCATATTTCAAAAAGTGGGAAATATTGGGTTTACCGAAAAACTCTGTCAGTTAGATCAACTCTCACCATTGTTATTTCATATTGTTTGACGCATATCGTTTTACTGTTTCTGCTTTTATACAAGTTCATGAGTATTTATAATCAAATAAAAACATAAACATAGAGGCACGTAAAAATGTATGAAAAATGTTTCGAAAAATTTAAATTTTAATATGAAAAAGACTCAAATGTTATCCTTCATAATATAAAACAGCTAATAAAGTCTATTTCTTATTTTATAACCAGTTGCAAAAAACATTCGTTAACCGATAAAAAAACTGATTGATTAAGGCACGGTATGCAGTTGTGTGATCGTTGCAGATGATTAAACTGGATGGTAAGCAAAGTCGAATCGTTGATTAGCCAAATACATTATTAAGCAAAGGGCAAAAGCTGCACAAAATAGACTAAACGCGACTGCATTGAAGTACGAAAGTCGCAGGGCTTGGCTTAGATTTTCTTTCGCATCCTGCAGGCTGGCAATGAACACTTGTTCTTGATGTTGTGCCGGTATTCGAGGATGTAAAAAGTGATATTTAAAATGGCAGAAATGGGGTCAAATTGGTATTGTATAGGTACAAAGCCCATAATAAAACTGTGACATGACATAACATGAAACATAGGAAATTGCGTTGTTTTTCTTGACTTCCGACAGAATTTTCCAGTTGACCTTAAAAAGAAGTTACATCTAAAACATAAAATGCATACGAAATTCAATAATTCAAATTGCAAAATACAGTATATTATTTCCAATGGTCATTTGGACATGTTTTTATAGAAAACTCCACTAATTTATGTGTGAGAAAAAACAACACATTAAGGGCCGAGCCGCTACAAACGTTACGTTTTCTGGCGTCAAACAATATCATCAGTTTCGACATACGCACGCCACGTGGCATGCAACTCGGAAATTAACTCATAGCTTCAACTTTAACAATGTTTAACTTTGAAATGCGCCATTCAAAACACAGGTCCCCGAGTCGGTTTGATCTCAAAACGAGACTGGCGCAAAACGGTAGCTGGTAGTTGTGCAGCAATTGTGTTGTGTAGCTTCACTATTTTGGAGACCAAACATAAATATTCAAAACGTGCCTTCCGCGCGGTGCCTTCCTAAGCGCTCACAACGTTCGCTGTTCGTGGGCAATTTTTCACGCTGCACTTTCCTTCCCAAAACATCACCCGTAATCATCTGGGTCCCTTCCCAACGACGGCGTAACGTTACGCCGGTGTTACGCCAACGCGGCCAACATAATTATTTGTTACCTTCGCCGCACGCGGCGGCGGCCTTTGGAGCGGCGGGGGACTAACAATGGTACACGGGTGTTCATAATGAGACAATTTGGTTTTATAAACCGCAAAACAAGACCGAAACCAAAGTTCTCACCCGCAGGACCGCAGGTCATGAAACGAAACTGTCACGCTGGCGATTTGAATGGAGCGTGAGTGAATTGCTGTGTGTAACGGTCGGTGTCGAAGAGAGTCTCCCATATGCGTGTGTGTTCCAGCAAAACAACGGCATGATCGGAAGCTGGTTTGGCTCAGCTGGCAGCCGTATTCCGGTACAGTCCTCTAGGCCCTCATTATTCAGGTGATTAATTATGTATTCATTTTAATCCATTTGTGGCACAACACGAAACATAAATCCAGGGGACGATTGGGTTGTGAAGCATAATTCCCATTGCCTTTTTTTGAGCCTTTTTTCCCATTGTAATCTATTCTTAATCGATTTTTGCTTAAGAATCGATCAGGTTCATCAAGCGTCTTCGTTTCGATCTTTCGTTCCTAATTATTTCCAACTGATTTAGCTTTCAATCCATAAAACGCAATAAAAGTGCTTCATTAAATCATTTCCATTGTGAGAAGTGAAGCAGCTTTCCCAAGTGTACCCTGACTATGCTCATCGGTGCTAGATGGTGCACCGATAATCCGACCCGTTAGTGCTCCGGAGACAGAACGGTAAAATTCGAGATGCGCAGCTCCACGCATCGGTCAAGACCGGCTTCGGAGCAGAGCAGAAACTCCATTTTTTTCTATCACGCCAGCAAAACATGGAAAGTTGTCCTCCGCGCACGCTTATTGCGTATGTTGGTTTGTGTGTTGTAGCTGTGGGCAAAATATTGAGAGCTTAGAAAGCAGGAACTTACCCTCTCTGATATCTTTCCAGTGTTGCTAGATAGAAGGTGACCGAGTCAAGCCACTGTATTATGCTAATCTGAGACTGAGCCACTCCAACGAGAACCTCTTGCCGAGTGACTGCTAATCGAACCGCACACGAAATAAGGATCTATTTTTGGCTCCGATTCGGTGAATTCACGTGCCGAGTGAAGGTTAAACCACTTTTGGCAGCACCCCCTTGTATGCCACTTGATGCTGCCACCTTCTTCTTTGCGCAGATGGTTGCGCGAAACAGTAAGAATCACTTCTGAAGAAGGACACACCGCCGACACACACACACACACACACGACACAGGCACGCACACGCACGATCGCGGACACACTTGGGAACTTTTTCCACCACGTTGCGAGCAGTGTGACCTTACCACGTTCGCTTACGTTCGAAAGCGGTCAACCTACATCTGTGCGGTTCCAAAATGGAAGAAAACAAAACAAAATAGATACTATGAAATATTAATGCGTGTGTGATTTCCAATCTCCGCTCGTCCCGGGCGGCAGGCCAGAAAGGTAACGACCCGCGAAACGTGAAAGTACACTCGGCGGCGGTTTGAACGAAGAAATTTCACTCCACTCACTGGCCGGGCATGAGGCCAACCGAGAAGGCCACCCCAGGCTGGAAGGCTGGCTCGCGAAAGGAGCGAAACCCGAATCGAACCGAACAAGTTTAACGGAATAAATATTGCAGTTGTCGCCGGTGCACGCGGCCAACGCCGCATCACTGGACACTGGCAAAAAAAAACGGCGCGACCTCCGGAACAGGCTTTACATTTTGCGTGGTACAATTTCGAACACCTACTAGGCTTTGACTGCCACAGGGCACAAGGTTGAAACGACCGTTGCGGGGGGATTGATGCTTTCTCGGGGATCGGATCTTCTCTTTTCACGATGATGATGTCATTCGCGTCGCGACAGTGGAACTACCACAAGGCGTTTTTGTATTGATTTTTTGTTCAAACGAGTAAACACTTTAGCAATCTTTCGGCAAACACTTCCGAACGACCGGCTGGGCGACGCTCACTCTTTCATTACTTCCAATGAACGTTATACAAACAACTCCTTCTGTTGGATCTCACTGAACGTCACGGGTTCGTCGTTGCCAGACCGCACAAGTCTCCGCACAGCTTCACCGTTGGAGCGTCGGAGGGCGTTGTTGGGAGCGCTGCGATTTGCTCCCGCGCGCCATCTGGTTCCTTGCAGAGTGTTGTTGCTAGGGCCAAGGGCTCTAGGTTCGACACACCGAGGAATGCCAGCGGTTCATTCACGTGCGGCCAAGCGCAAAAGTTGCGTCAATCCGCGCCAGTCTGCCTGTGCCTGTGTAGTGGTGGTGGTGGTGGTCGTAGCTGGAAGGTACCGGAGCCGAATCATCGCACCGCGACCGATCACCACACACCTTGCCTTTCACCTGCGGTTCTGCGCCCGCCCGAAGATCCGTGACGCGGAATTCTACGCGGCGCGGACGCGGTCGAAGACGCCAACTGCCCAGACGCAGGCAGGCTGGCAGGCCCAGAATGGCACCAATTAGGAGCGGGCCGCGGGTTGGATTATTTTCTCAACGTGAGCGAACGGAATTCAGATAAAATTACTACGGTGTTCCCGCGGGGGTCAAAGTGAGCCCGTGAGGGGTGAGAGAGGGACTGACCGAGAGACCTCCACGCGATTGTGACTGACTGTGTCCGACGAGCGGTTTCGGTGAACTGGTCGCGGGCTCCGTTACTGCGAGCATGGTCTGCTCCGCCTCGTGGGGAACAACATATTTCTGCTCTCTCTCTCTCTCTCTCTCTCTCTCTCTCTCTTTCCATGTTCTCTCAACCCCTTTTGGGGTTGGTAGCGTTTCTTGCGAAGAATCGGAAGAAAAGCGTTGCTCACCTTCTACTGAAGTCGATACAAGGGGAAGAATTAATTACAAAACATGCTAACATTACTTCTGATATTTCCACAAGTTCAATCAGGTTTCTTATTAAACGACAATGCCTATTTTTTGTTTCCTTAAAGTTTGAAAACACACACATTGAATTTCACTCTTGGTTCTTCTCAAAAACTATGCGTAACTATTGAAGAAATTGAGAAATAGAGACTCCTACTAATATTACATTACATGGATGTCACTGATAGAATAAAATATACTATCCATACACTTACATTTTGGCGAGTATCGAAAGTCGCCGATGAAGCACACGGTGCCATAAAGATCCAGGGCAGAAAATTTCTTAAGAGATGCTTTTTTAAAAGTTAGTACAACGAAAAAAGAGGTTAGTACAACGAAAAAGAGGTAGAAAACTACAACTATTTCCTGTTATGTTCTCCTGTGATAGTTGTTCGAAACACTTGTGCTAGACCAACATCCAACCTTCTCCACGGGTCCGTCATTCCAGCGCAGCATCATGGGTGGATCGTAGCCATCTGCAGGGTCGTCTCTGTTGGTGTGTATTTCATAATGCTTCTCACTCGCGGCAGAATCATGGGCAGCTCCAAAGCTCCACTGGTTTCTCCGAAAACGTCGATTCTTCCTTCATGATCCACTGTCTTTGTCTCTCTCTCTCTCCATTACTCTCCCGATTGAGAGAAGCTTTGGGACGCTGATTCGTGCTCGCACTGCTCTAAATGGGCTCCCCACCCCCAGAGGCAACTTTCATATCTCGGTGGCTAAGGATGCCGGAGAATGCTGGACGCGCTAAAACGACGAAGAAGGACGCGTGTGTGTGTGTGGCTAGTGGCCTTCCACGTGTTTGTGTGCATTTGTAGCGGATTTTTCTTCACCATAGCTTCGCGTTTCTCTTCGTCTAGCGATCGATCGATCGCCACTACACACGCCAGTTGGGCATGGGGCACACTCGAGCAACCCTTGTCTTGGGCGCTGTGGTATTTTTTGCTAATGCCCGGGTTCTGCCAAGTTTTATATTCACATTTTTGCGTTTCCCCACACCACCGCCGTCATTATCTGTTTTCTTAGCCCGTCCCTCCGCGTGGTCTGTCTCTCGCGTCCGGCTAGATCCGATGTTGTCTTCGTTCCTTCGACTCACTCTGCACCGCTACCGGTTGGAGAGCGATACGGAAGGAGATAAGACATGAACGTGAAAGCACTTCTTCGGCACCTCCGTCATTGGCATAATTTCCACTCGACCCTCGTCCTGGTTTCTTTTGGGTGGTGGAACATTGATAGGCGCAGCGGTTCCACTAAGAACCACAGTGGAAGAAGGCTAATGTTGTCCTCCTCATGTAGGCTTCCTGTTTTCTGGTGGCTTGCACCATTCTGTCGAAGTTTCCAAAACATAAAACAAGTTTCTAGTCACACTTCTTCATGGCAATTATTAATGTAGTCTCCTCCTCCGGACCGAGTCTTCTCTCGAAGACATACCTCCACTTGCCGTGGCGTTGCCACTTTCCGCCTTGCGGTTTCTGCAGGCTGTCAACATGGCGTTAAAAGTGGACCGCCGTAGAGCTATCGAACTCTCTCGAGAGAATTTTGACTCGGCGTGTCGGCATGGAAAGACGGGCAGCGCAGGACGCCGTCGAGCGGGCCGGGTTGTTGTTGCAGTCCAGTTGGAAAGCTTCACAGAAGTGTGTTTTTCTGGGCAAAGGGGCGCATTGGGAACGACCTACGAATGGAAGCTGCGGAACCGGTTCCCCGGCACGGTTTGGGCAGGGAAATCAGCTGTCATCTCAGGAAATTAATTCGATAATACGGCTGTACGAACGAGTGCTCGGAATATGCGACCCGACACTTGCACCGAGCGTCGCATGATCAGGAGGAATCAGTTTAACCGCAACGGTACTAGGGGGTCTTCACAGGGGGTACGTGTGCTAATTAAGTTACTTCCTCATCACATTGAAACTATGACACACTGCCGGAAAAGCCGTTCAACTCTCTCCGGATGAGAAATTGTCTGGAACACATAAGGAACCTAAGTTATTTATCTTCATCAGTTGTATGCCTTTATCAGTTATTTGCACAGAATATCACTTGTTTTGTTGCAATGTGCGAAAAGAAACGGAAAAAGAAACGGAAACGGCCAAAAGATTGGTTAATAACAATAAGACCAATTTTTCCAATTTAGTCCTTTTTCAGAACATAATTATTATTCGATATTTATTCGATTGGTTGGTTTTTAAAATGGTTTAATGAGATGTGTGCCATAAAAAGTTGGTACACCTCGAATTTCCTCAATTGTCTTCCAAAGTAATTTTTATTGAGCACGCACGGGAAAAAGGGAAGATGGACACCGAAACCGAGCCCCCATGCATACGAAATTAGTCATCGATTGTTGAAATTGATCAGGAAGGCAAAATGCAGAAGGAAAGAACGAAGAGAAAGGAACAGGTGAATTCCGGAGGAAGACAATGGCACAGTTCCCTGGTGGAATGTGATTGATTCGACTGGTACCCGTCAGAGAGAAGCATATCATCAGCAGCGATGTGTTGTTGGCTTGAAATCCTGTTTCAGCAACGCTGTCCCACCGAGGAATGCCGAAAATGAAAGTTTCCGGCATTCAAATATTGCAAGACACTTTCTAAATGTGTGAAAATCATCGACCATAATTTAGCACCGAGCATCGTCCCATTTGTGTCAAGGTGGGGCGACGATGAGCAGAAATATGCTGCTATGAGTTAATAAACTGTGACCAAACACAAAATTCCATAATTTTGTAACTTTAAAGCTGCACGACCATAAAAAGGGGTCAGTGTGGAAATCGAAACTAAACGAACGTGTCTGAACATTGTAATGTAGCATTCAAGGTGATTTATTTTCTATCGACTTTCGTAAGTTTTAAAACACTTCCTAACGTACTAATTAAGTGCTTCAAGTGTGCCTTTAAAGGTTCGATTTGAATACTGATGGAATTTACTTATTCGGCAATTTTGAAACCATCAAACAATTCGTTAACGGTTGACACACGCAACATTCGATGTTTTGGCGATGTTTTTCTCGCCGGTAATTGAGAGCTGTCATTTTACTGTCACTTTTTTTTGGTCCCGGTTAACGTTTTCGTTGCCGGCGCGAGTTTTGGCCAATTCGTTTCTAAACTATTTCGTCTAGCGATGCTCCGCGCTTGTGCCTTCGATTAGTAACCGTCCGGTGCATATTTCCTCTCAATCACCAAGTGTTCCTTAAACCACTCTGCAATGGAGTCGGCATCGGTAGAAGAAGCCACCGCCAACCAAACCCTCGATGGAGCCAACCCCAATTCCTGCACGATGGAGTGCGAAGCACCGAGCGAATCGTTCTCAAATGATACATCACCCACCGAAGATGAAAGCATTACCACGGATAGTGTTAGTTATTACGCAAATGCCAAAAAGTATTGGTCCTCCGTGTCGCCAACCGTAGACGGCATGCTGGGCGGTTTCGGTAGCATCTCCTTCATCGATATCCGCGGGTCGGAGCAGTTCCTGAAGCATCTTTACAAGCAAAAGCCGGTACCGGGACGCCGGCGAGCGTTAGACTGTGGAGCCGGTATCGGGCGGGTGACGCGAAATTTGCTCGTTCCCGCCTTCGAACGGGTCGATCTGGTTGAGCAAGATGAAATCTTTTGCCAGACAGCCCGAACGGGCCTAGCGGATTGCGGCCCTAAGGTGGGCACCGTGTTTAACGAAGGGCTGCAGAACTTTACGCCCCAGGAGGCACACTACGATATTATCTGGTCCCAGTGGGTGCTCGGGCACTTGACCGACGAGGACGTTGTGCAGTTTTTGCTTCGCTGTGCGAAAGGACTGACTAGAGGTGGCATGGTGGTGGTGAAAGAAAACTTCACCTCCAACGACGAGGTGGACGCCGACCGGACAGACTCGTCCGTGACTCGGCCCCTGATGTTGATGAAGCAGCTCTTGAAAAAAGCAAACATGCGTGTCGTCAAGGAGCAACGCCAAACAAGCTTCCCCAAGCAGCTTTACCCGGTATACATGCTAGCGCTGAAACCTGTAATAAAGAAATGACCGTTTTCATGGCTCGTCGGTCAAAAATCTATGTGCAAACATACTTGTTATGCTTTCATCTGTATGTATATTTACGGAAATTAGTAGACCCTTTCTACACGCTTCGGTAAGCTACGGATCAGCCTCCGCCCATCTAAACTCTCCCGAAAAATCTATTCAGCTCGATGGCTCACGAATTAAGTTGTGCGTCATTCGACCACTACACACGTGTGGGCCACCGCGTTTATCACTGTTCTAAGGGACGACGGTTACAAAGTTAATTTTGTTTGTTTTCACGTTCACAAATACGAGCAATAAGCCAGACATGCTGACTACGTTGAGTATAATTAAGCGATGCTGGGGCGTACTATTAGTAAATTTAGTCGCAGCTGTAAGGTAGGACCACTGTTACAAGGATTCTCAGCCAGCTGCGTAGCCTGCTTCGAATGAGACATCCATCCGATCGATAGGATAATGTATTAGGATGCGCATATATTGGTGGTGCAGGTATTCGGAAATCCCCGTTCGTGAAATGTCAAGAAAATATGTCCTTTAAAGATGACGACGCCGCTTATGGAAAGTAATTTCCGTGAGATGATAGTG
Source organism: Anopheles cruzii (assembly GCF_943734635.1). Classification (NCBI taxonomy): domain Eukaryota; kingdom Metazoa; phylum Arthropoda; class Insecta; order Diptera; family Culicidae; genus Anopheles; species Anopheles cruzii. The sequence continues at coordinate 22,947,824 of NC_069144.1, forward strand.
TGTTGTATTGGATAGAAAAGCATTCTTGTATGTGGATTAGTCTTGCTCCGAATGTTTGGGAAATGATTTGTTTTGGAGATGCCTTAAATCCAACCTTATTTCGCTGTTCACTAAGTAACGTGTTCATTCCAAAGTGGGTAACGTAGATAAGAGACTAGATCTTATGGCGTCTGGCCCTCAATCAACTAACAACACTGGATCCAAGAATCCATGTACTGAATGATGATGCATCGTGCAACTCTGGTGCTGGTTAAAAATCTAATCCCCAATGGTGGTGACAATGACAAGATGATCGCGAGCTATGAAGACACTCAAATGCTGCACCGACGAATTAGAAGAAAACATTCAAACAGTACTAACAGAAAATATAAATGTGATAAACTGATACTTATTATCATACCTTCAACCATATTTACAGAAAAACTCAAAATAAATGGATTGAATAAGGATGATCTTGTTGGGAATTGTAGCATCGTCGCTCTACAGGTTCCAATCTTTATCAAACTAAACAGAAAAACTGTACCAACAATAAGGTATATTATCTAAATAAGTAACAAAATAAATACATAGAAAATCTTCTTTTCAAGTGCGGCAGATAAGCCCTCTCTGATAAAGAACTCAAGAGCAACCTCTTTTTTAGGTTGGAGAAAGGGGGCGAACAAACACAACGAAAGCAGTAAGAAACGGTAACATAACATAACGTAAAAATATTCCTAAGCACAGCGTTTGTTAATACCTTCCGAAAACTTGTGTCCCGTCCACGAGTCTCGTCGTTCTCATCGCCTCTGACTCCATTTTTGGTTCTTTTGTGACACCCCATTGGCCGTTTTGAAACGACTTTCGAGTATCGTTTTGTTTCTCGTCTAGCTTAGCTTACGTGTACTAAACCACACTTATCAGGAGTATGTTGGTTCCTTCCGCTCAATCTGTTGTGGCTCAATTCACTGGGATCAATAACATTCTCGATCGAAACGTCCTTCCAACTCCTGTCGTCCTTCATATTTATAAATGGCGTGTGTTTTCAAAAGCGCGCGCGTGAGTGAAACTTTTCCTTCATTCTTTCAATCATCAATAACCTTCGGAAACAATAAAACATGGTTGCGAAAAAAGGAAAAGCCTGTTTGTGAATCGGGAAACTAAACCCAAAGCAAAGACGCATTACGATAACAACGAGAGGTTCAATCGCTAAGCACAGCGAAACGATCGGGGACTCTCTTTGAGGAACGTTTCTATAATGATCGTTGCGATGAACGATTCTGCAACTTGTTACCATACCACCAGAGATTGTTCCTCTGATAGTTCAGACCGTCTTAATGTGTGGTGATTGTGATGATGATGACGATGATGCTAGATGAGTACTTCAGTTTCACCGTGGCGCAGACTCTACTTCGGAATGAGACCACGAGCCTTCGGGAACGTGCTCCCCGCTCCTACTCCCGAGCCACTCCCATGGCCACTGGCCGCTAGGGCAGCGGAGGTGGACGCCTTCTTGGAGGATGCTGCCGAATGCGCTCCAAAGGCAGGTGCCGCTGACTTGCCTCGGCTATAAATTGACGACCGAGCTCGGCTGCTACTGTTATTGTGGATGTGGCTGCTGCTACTGGGTATTGTGCTTCCGATGCCAACGGTGGCACCTCCGACCGTGGAACCGGAACTCGTCCCCAGGACAGCAGGTCCGCTCGCTGACGGATGGGAAGCTGTATGATCCGCGTGCATGTTACGCTTGGTAATCTGATCCAGCCGCATCTTCATCATGCTAGCGTAGTTGGATTGATCGGTGATGTCGATGTCGTCCTCCGTTTGCATTGCTTCTGCTAGCACCGCCTGCAGTGAAGCCGAAACTTTCGGGTTGGAGTACTCGTACGTTGTTCGGAGCGGCATGTCCAGCTCGTAGTTCATGATGTTTTCCCCCTACGATCGAATAAGAGGAAGATTCTAAATTATCACCCATAGTGCAGCATCATAGTTACAACATTCTACTTACCTTATACCGAACGGCATCAGCCGAGTTGGTTTTGATCATGTGCAGCGCATACTCGCTCATCGGTCGTCTCCGGTTTGGTTCGGCGACAGGCCGTGACACCACGTGGTGGCTGCTGAGCATCATGTTTCCGTTCAGGAACCACTCTTCGGCCTCGTCGTCGTACTTGGCCTGCGTGTACAAGCGCGACTTCACCTCCGCCGGCACAAAATTATCGATAACAAGCAGCAAACGCTTTAGCTCCTTGATCAGTTCGTTCTGCGTCATCTCCAGCTCGCGCCGGTCGCGATTGTGTTCGTCGCGCGTATCCTGCAGCTCCTGCTTCAGGGCCATACACTTGGCGTAACACTTTTTCAATTTGCGCGTCTTCAGCTCAGCCTCCTGCTGGAGCGAGGTAAACGTTTCCCGTATCTCCATCGTCGACTCTTCCTGCAGCTCCAGCTGCTGCTGCATCTCGATTTCGCGCTTCTTGCGCTCCGCAATCTCCGACAACTTTTTCTCCAGCTCGAACTGCCGCTCGGTGTAGGTGTCCAGTATGTTCTTTCCGCCCTTGACTAGTTGGCCCTCGAGCTCCTGCAGTTTCGAGGCGAGCAGGGCCGTCGCTTCGCGCTCCTTCATCAGCTCCTCTTTGGCCTTCGCGTCCAGCTCGTTAAAGTCCTGCTCGTTCTCCTTCTCGCAGTCGTCCTCCTCTTCCTCTTCGACTTCCGAGTCCGATTTTTCATCCGACTGCACCAGGCTCGGTTCACGCTTTACCCGTGACACCACGGCCCGCTTCTTGGCCTTCTTCTCGCGCGGCACCGACTTCTCGCGCTTCTGTCGCTCGCTGATCAACTTCCGCAGTTCGGCAATCTCGTTCTGGTACTCGCGCAGTTTCGTGTCCTGCGGATCCTCGTTCTTCACCGGTTTATTCTCGATCGTCTTCGCTCGGTGCGCGTACCGTAGTGTCGTAAGCGTTTCATTGTAGTTGTACTCGGACGGCCCAATGTTGGCGATCATGATCGTCTTCGAGTTACCACCGAGCGAGTCCTGCAGCAGGCGCGTCAGCTTCGAGTCACGGTACGGGATGTGCGGTGATTTCTCTGCCAGAGCCGAAATAACGTTGCCCAGCGACGACAGCGCCCGGTTGATCTTGCTGGCCTCCTTCAGTCGTTCGGCTGTGGCGCCCGTTTTGGACTGTCGCTCGCTGCCGGCCAAATCGATCAGATTCAGCTTACCGACCTTCACCAGCGTCGCGCCGGCTTCGCACATTTCGATCTTGATCAGGAAAATCGCGTGCGAGCGCGAACTGTGCTCGTTCATGTTGGTAAACCCGACCGTGCGGTTCTTGTTGCCCTGGTGCATCACGTGCAGCATGTCTTCGACACTCTTGCACAGTACCGAGTGCAGGTTCGGCACCACAATGCCCCCGTCCCGCTCGCGTAGCTCCAGCGTGGCAGTCAAGTTCGGTTTCAGTAGATCGCGCAGTTCCTCCATGTAAATTTCCAGATACGACACGGCCACCAGAAAGTTCATGTTCTGCGCCCGATTAATGTGCGCCCAGACCTGCTCGAAAGCCCGCGGTATGATGCCCTTCTGTTCCAGGTCGTTTTTGATGCCTTCCATCGTGTGCGTCTTGCCCGTTCCCGTTTGACCGTACGCGAAGACGCACCCGTTGAAGCCCTCCATTACGGAGGCCACCAACGGGCGCACCACCTCATCGTAGATCGTTTGCTGTGTGGAACTGTAAAAGTAGGCCACCGGAAATTATTCTCCCTTGTTGGACTGATCACAATGACACTGGCTCCACTACTCACCTGCAATCGTACACCGCATCGTACGTGAACATTTTCTTATTTTCCCGTGAAGCCTCATTGCAGTTGAGGATCTCGATCACGCCGCGGCTCGGAAAAACATCGACCACCTTTTGAAAGTTTCCGGTCACTTCCTTATTGTTTAGCGGCCGGCAGCGTACTACCACCTGTACGCACTCGTTTTTGGCAGTCTGCAAAAGGAAACAGAGAACGATTAGCGAGGGATCGACTTTCTCGAAGTGTCCATGGCGCAGGAAAAATGCATCCTATTGATTTGCTCTAAAAGCTAGCACACGGTGCAGAACATTGTCGAACACCGGTTCCCATCGAGTAAGCACCATCAACCGTTAACACCCCGATTTTGCGCCGATCCTTTCGACACTTTCAATTTCAACGCAACCTTTAGTCACGCATCAGTTCACCACGAGGTGGGTCCGAATACTAATAGCTCAAGGGGGAGCTACTACGGTGTGTTTTTGTACTGCCACACCTTCCAATGGCCGATGCGTCTGCACGGCGCAGACGAGAAGGCACTTGAAGCGAAACCCACAACGTATTTACAACCCCCATATTCGTAGCGCGCTTATTGTGCAATTCGTGTGATGTTGTTTTTTTCCACTTCACTCTGTTCGCTCTTCTGCTGGGCGTGGGGTTGCTTGCGTCGCGCTCGCTGGGCATCACATCTTCGGCCGTGTGTTTTGGACCCATCGCGCACTGCGGCCAGATCGCGGACTGACGCAAGTTTCGTTCGATTTTGACTGATTTTGTCTTCTGTTTTCCGATCACGATGACGCACCGTGAAACACGCACAATCGGCCTTCACTACATAATATCGCGGTGATGCCATGGAGCGCTCGCTTTCAAGGCAGCAGCAGAGGGGTTCAAGGAAAGCCTTCCGTTTTTTCCCCATTTTTTTTCTTCTCCCAAGCAACTTGGGCGCTCGGGGTCACTATCGCTGGAGCACCTACCGAAGGACTGGTTTTTGTTTTGATGTTCCGCTCCATCGTCGATTGCTCGGTAAGGCTCGCGCGCGCCAATTGATTAATGTCGAACGTGAAACATCAAATATTCACCAATCGGCCGTGATTTTTCACATCCGGTGTGCCATTCTGTTGGCCAGACCCACGGGTTTGTTTGCGTTATCGATTCAGCTGGTATCCAACACACGATTGAACGGGGGTCGACAGTAACTGCAAAAGTGATGCTCGCAGCGCAAATGCGAACTTACGGAGTGCGCAAGAGAGTGAGCAGCGGCTTTGCAGTGTGTGAAGAAGCGAGAAAAAGGATCAACCAAGTTTGACAGTTCGCCTAAACGAAAATATGACGTTTGTGAAATGTATGAGCTGCGTACTGGTTAGTAGTGGGCTGCGTGCTTATTGTTGTTCAATTCAAAAAAATTAGGACGCCTTTCAACGGTTAAGAAATTAAACCGAAAAAGTTGCTGCTTATCGGATAGCATACCTTCGGAGCAATCCGAAGCTGCCTAGGCTTATAGGTTTTTGAGGAAATGGGTAATACTGCATGCCGGAAAACACTTAGCCGTAGTATCCTTGCGAGAATGATCCATATACACAAAATGATGGGAATTGATTAGAATGCGTTAGAACAATTTCCAGCCGTCCAGAGCTCAAACAGCTCACGCCAACACTCGATGGTGACTCGTCTTTTAACCGGCTAATAGTGCATATATCTTGCTTCTAAAAAGAATGTTTCGTCATGTGATAAGGTTTGATCAAATTCAGGTTTTTTTGTCGTAAAAGCTTCCAAAGAACTGTTTCATCTGTTGAGAATACTTATACAAAAATCCTCCTTAGCCATAAACATCTCAAAATCAATTGTTTTATCTTGTTTTTAGAATTTAAACCGTTTAATTTCGTTATCTCCAAATAGATTAACTTAAACGTAAACAGGTGCTCGCTATATTTTGCTGGCCTACCCAACTAATGAATGACCAAGAGAAACTATATCCCCGCATTCCCCGATCGTATGACTCAGATGTATTTCGGTTTGCGGCGCATTCGTTATTTCCAGGTTTGTTATTCATCCAACTACATTTCTCTAATCCAACTACTACGTAGTTATCAATTTATTATTTTGACGTGATTTACGTAAACATGATACGCTGGCTAACGGGTAAACTATTGTGAATTTCAATTCCGTGCCACTAGCCTCAATCAGGTTAAATAAAATTAAGTAATAAAACTCACTGCGGCATAATAATACCCTTTTTAATGGTAAATTAATAATGAATCCACTTCGAGCATTTCTCAACTATCCAGGTTAATTAGGAAAGAAGGGAGAATAAGAAAGCTTTATGAAGAAGATATGATTTTCACAAGGTTCGCAGGACTGATCAAGCTTAGTATCAAGCGATCGTGTCTTCCATTATTTGGCGACTTTTTCATCGGTCCCAACAACGCCGCAAAAAAGGGAAAGCCAAATAGTAAATGTTAGTAATAGTCTGCCTGATGAACTGTTCTAGCCCAATCACTTCGCTATTATCAGTCTCACCACTCTAGCTTAAATCATGGCGGGAATTTTCAAGCGTAGACAACCAACGTAATGTAGAGACACGTGCAGAAATGCTGACGAATCTGACACCGTCCGGGACAGCGGGCCAGTCCCTGATAGAATGCAACCGACCACCGAGTGCCAATTTTCTACTACGTTGTGACACACGCTGGGGAAATACACTAATATTTCAAACACATCAATTACTGCCCAGCTAATTGGCCCACCGATCGCGCTGCAATGGACGACAAAATAAAAACTATTGCTCCACCGATAGGATTGAGCCCCGCGGAGAGAAACAACGGCGACGACGTGGAAGGGTGGCAAATCCCGAAACATCACACAGCTGCCGGGGCGGCGGGGCAGATATGGAGTGATGGTGCTAGGGCATCATAAATACGCAAAGCCATCGCAAGGACCACCAGTTGCTTGGCGATAGTCCGACGGAACGGGTCTGATTAAAACATATTCTGTGTACGGTGCAACCGGTGCAACATAGCGGCCGGCTCGAAAAACTCCGCGACAAATAGTGTACAAGTTCATTTGTTTGAAGTTAACACACCTGCAGCAAAAGAAAAGCCGTCCAACATGGTGAATGAAAAGGTAATTAATGGTAGATACCAGCAGTGCAGTGGCCTCTCAGGCCCAGTAGTGATGCAATTCGTGGTCAACGTTCGTAGGGCATCAGAGTTCTACCCTTTTGACTTCGAACTGCATTGGCTGATCGCGCAATCGACTACCAGTTATTTCATCATCTTTAGGAGTTTCACTAAAAAGGTGCCGGCTTTCGATTAGCTGGGTTGCCTCTATCAATATGAAAGTTGGAAAGTTGTTTTTTTAATCTTAGAAGAACGGACCGGGGCCGTATTTATTGGAAGTTGGAAAGTTAGTTCGGAATGAATTCTAGTTTAGCTCTAGGTTACACTAGCCAAGCTTACATTCGAGCCTTCCTGTAGTTACATTTGTTGCGGAGCTAAGAATTTGTATAAACAAAAGAGCATAATATTTTTATTTATAAAGATAGAAAACGATAATCTTGATCCCAGCCGCCGTAGAGGTCCGAGCCATTGACGTAAACGTGTTATGATTAATAATGCAGTATGATAACATTTCTAGTGTTTGTTTGCTTGAACATGTTTTGCACAAAATTATGTAGCTTTCAGTGCAGGTCATTTCAAGCCGACTAGACGAATATGTCTCGTCCACAGCATGGGCCGTTGGGGCATTGACTTGGAAACTCGAAAGCAAAACAAAATGTAGTGTTTCCAATACTGGACATCAACTGCAGACGACGAACTGCACACTTAACTGGGCACCGTCACATCACTTCATCACGAGGTTCGATGCGGCCCACAAATTATGTAAACCAGTACCGATAGCAGCGGATCAGCGCGGACTGTCGCGCCCAATAAATCCGTGCCCTAATGCATTCGACGTCACCGCGCGACGTGCGTTATCTATTTTCCGTTTCCTCCCGGGGGTTCGCGGTTAATCCTAGGATAGCTCCTGAATTCCCCCTTCAGTGTCGGTGACTCCTTTTGGCGGGAAAAGATTACGTTTACGCCGTTTTTGAATAACGAGGCTACTGTGCATTTTGTGAGTGCAAAGTTCATGTGGCTACAATCGGGGAACGGGTAATGTGGCACGAGCAAAACCGGCTACCAGTGACTTCCAGTGCGGTTGCAGAATGGGCTGTTATCAGTAAATCCGGTTGTTCTACCTGTCGAGCATGGCAACAGTCGCGCTCTACACTACGCCAGATATTTTGAACCAAGGCCGATAACCTTCAAGAATTCGTGGGAATAGGGCTCCTGTCCAGTTTAGTGCTGTTACTATCCATCACACAATCGGCCCCAGATCCGCGCACTCGTTTGCGCATGCCGGCCGCGGTTTAATCAATCTGAACCCCGCCTTTGCGCATAAATCAGTAGTTGGCCGGTGTTATCAGTTTCAGGATTCCTGTGCTACTAACAGGATGATTAAGGAAGTGGGCTGCTCATCTGACGCGGGCGCTCAGCTGCAAACGCTGGACCAATAATGCGCCTGTGGCGCACTGTGAACCACAACCCTCCTTGTTCGTTGTGGCAGGACCTTGAAAAGCTGCATAAAGGCTCGCCTATCGCTGTTCGATGTGGAAAACGGCAGAGTTTTTTTATTTGCGCGATCAGCGAACAATACGGATGAGTGTTGTCCACGATAAGAGTGCATTTCTTGAGTTGCAGTCCACGTCACAGGGTGATTGTGCCAGCCGAGATCGGTTAACCTCTAGCACTGTTTGTTTGTTTTAATGGATTATAGAGACTTTGAGCCGCAATGGCCTAGGCATTCATCTCTTTTATATACTAGACTAACTACTACTATATCTAGCTTATTTCTATCTTTATAGTCTATTTAGATCGATTCCAGTGGGGTCTTGTTTTATACGAATCAGATATTTTGTGGTGAAATTTAGAATTCCCTACAGAGGGATATTCTACCACCAAAAAAAAAAATATCTGATTTGCCCTACTCTGCCTCCACTTCATCAAATCCAAATCATATAATATGTTTTAAATTAGGTTTATATAGGTTTATAATATAGTGATAATAAATAGACTAACCTATTGGAATTGATTCCAGTAATGTCTAGTTTAAGTCGGATCAGAGATTTTTGTGGTAAAATTTGAAATTTTTACGGAGGGCTATTCTGCTGCGATTTTAGGATTTTGTGATAAGCATCTGATCTGACTTACTTTGACTCTACTTCATCAAATCCTAATTTGCAATGTTGTAATATGTAATGTGTGTAATGTATGTAATATGTTTTTTTTTTTTTATAAGTTTAATTTATTAAGCCATTCCATTTCAACTCAATTTAAACTTTCTTTATCTTGTTTAAATTTTGTTCGATCCCGATGCTCGGTCGTTCTTCGGTAGATTTCTGGGCATTTTTCCCAGTTCCCCATAAAGATTATAACCGGCAAGGAGGATCGAAACGTAAAAGTTCTAAAAAGTTTCAGAAAGTTCAATTTAAAGTTTTGCTGGTTATGTTCGAGTGGGTTGAGTCTAATTTGCTTTAAAGTTATTCAACTCAATCGAACCCCCAGAACTGAGTTGAAATGGATAGGAAAAGTTACTTTAGTTGAGTGAGATGTAATTTAAAATTTTTGTGTTTTCGTTTGTTAGTTTGAGTGTCTGTTATTTGTCCAGTTTAGTGTTTTCCTGCCAGTCAGTCCGTCCGTCAAACGGTCTGTCCAGTAGGCTGTCTGTTTTGAGAGTATAAGGGAAATGGTGCTCTCCACACGTGTGGGGCTTTGTCCATTTCAAGGTAAAGTGCTGTACCCTGTCTCAGCTAATAAAAAAAAATTAGAGAAATGGCGCACTCCGTATTCGCGTGGGGCTATTGATTTCCATTTCAAATTACAGTTTATCTCCTGCCAACTAAAGCTCAGAACCCTCTTGTTCTGTTTTTTATCGGGTTCAGTTTTGTAAAAAGCAAGGAAATAGTGCACTCCATTTGAATGGGGCTTTGTCTCTATTTCAAATTAGTTTTGAATTTTTCTTCGTTATAGTGTGGGACATATCCTTTTTTTCTATTCTGTTCTATTCTGATTTCCGTATTCGTTTACTAGTTTCAAAGAAAACTATGTAAAGGGCAGGAGGAAAGGAGGAAACGAGTACTTAGCTTCTTTTATTGTACGTTTCGATAGCCGTTGCAAACGACGCCTTATGCGGGTGTTGAGACGAAGCCTCCGCAGCGGGCTGGCTCGAAAACGGTCGCTCGGCGGGTACACAGGTATTTCCTGGTATTTCCTGACGGGGCGTCTGTGGCGAGCTGGCTGAAGTCGGTCCCTCGACGGGTACCATCGGCAGGGTGGCCGTTTGCGGTACCCTGGCACTTTATTACACTGACACTTTCACTGGCACTAGCCCTTTAATTCACTGCACAGGCCCGATATTCATTCGCACTTATTTCAGGCGGGTATACGGGTGATTAAGACGAAAACATCCGCACCGGGCTGGTTGAAAAAAAGAAAGGTCCTTCGGCGGGTACACCGGTATTTCCGACGGAGCGTCGGTAGCAGACGGCTGAAAAGGGTCACCTGGGTATCGCCGGCATGGTAGCCGTTTTGCGGTAAACCGGCACTTTCTTCGGACCGCTGGGGGAAGGGTTTTGTGCGCCCGTGTTTTATGAATGAAAGAATTGAAAGGCGAGGCGAAATGAGTGTTTTGTTTTTTCCCTTTAGGGCAACTGGAAAAGCCGTAAGGAGGGTGTCTGTGTCGGAAGGACGGGCAAACTGTCTGGGGTGATGTAATGACTGGCGGCTGAGGAAAACCGCGGAAGAAAGTGAAAGGAGTCAAAACAGGCACACCTACACGCGCACACACATGCACACACTCTCGTACACACGCACACACACACTCGCACTCGCAAGCAGCTATGTTGCAGGAGACCGTATTTTCCACCATGCACGAAAAGATTTGTTCTTTTTGTGGCGAAAAAACAAAAAACATTCAACCGGAAAAGGTTCCTAGAGATTTCTAGTCGCGAGAAAGTCTACAGAAGGCCACACACGCACCCCCAAGCATTCACACGCGCACACATGCACACCACACACCCGCACTCTGAAAAATTTGTTAAACTAGGGTCGGCTCCAAAAAGGTTTTCGCGATCCCCAGTCGCGAAGAAGGTCTCTGAAAAAATACACCGATCGCACTACACGGAAGTGGAGGCGGCACTAGACTGTCCAAAAACTCCTGATTATGTCCTTTTTCTTCACTATTTTCACTTCACTTCTTCACTTTCCTGTATATTGTCGCTGCGGTCCGGTGAGATAACCCGGGGCTCCGGTGAAAACCACGCGCTCCGCTTTATTTCGTTCACACCGGACACGGACACAAACGCGGAGGGAGGCGGCACCTTTTTCCGCACACGGAGTCGGAACCGAAGGAGCGGAGGAAGGGAAAAGAATAAAAAAAAACGATCCGTTCGCCACGAAGGTAACAACAGAAGTGTCCTGCGCCTCTGTGCGTCTGTGTGTGTGTGTGAACCTCTAGCACTGTTTGCAAAACATTGTTAACAACATTGTTGCACTACGCTCGTTGTGGTTAATAATGGTCCCGGTACATTATCATGTACCTACTCCAGCGGACGGTATTCTAGTCTGCTGGAAAAAAGAACCCATCGATAAGGACGGGGCTACCTCCACTCCTGTGCAGGTCTGGCGATTAAACGCAAGTTCTGGCACTTGAATCCAGGCTATCAGTGCACACGGGGCTTACGGCTTACGATTTTATTGGGTGGCTAATCGCTAATTGTTTGATTAATGTCTGGTATAACCGCCTGCTGCCGCAGCTAGCCGGCCGGTTCGAACCGGTGTTGGCAGGTTTCCACTTATCGCAGGGACCGAGAAAGGGGATCTGCCCATTAGGCGAGGTATTGCGTGATTGAAGAGTCACCGCGTTGGATACATATTCTAGACTTGACTGCAACCGACACTTTCTCTTTTTGATCACTTTCAGGAGAAACGGTCCTTTTGCGTGATCGGTGCCGGCACCGCTGGGCTTTGTGCCGCTCGGCATGCTCTACAGGCAGGCGGAACGGTGACCGTATTCGAGATGGGCAAGCAGCTCGGCGGTACCTGGGTGTTCAACGATGAGATCGGCAAGAACGAGTACGGCATCGATGTGCACTCGAGCATGTACAAAGGCCTGAAGACGAACCTACCGAAGGAGATCATGGGCTACCCGGACTTTCCCATTCCGGAGCAGGAAAGTTCGTACATCCCGGCGGAGGATATGCTGCATTTCTTTCAGCTGTTTGCCGAATCGTACGGCATTCTGGAGCACATTCGCTTCAGCCACTACGTGGTGCGCGTGAAGCCAACGATCGACGACAAACGGTGGGAGGTGATCGTTCGCGATTGCCCCAACGACAAGCTCCTGACCTACACGTTCGACTACGTACTGGTATGCAATGGCCACTATCACACGCCGAACTTGCCAAAGTACTCGGGAGCGGACGTTTTCGAGGGCATCCAGATGCATAGCCACGACTATCGCAGCAATGAGCGGTTCGAGGGTAGGTACTCTGGTCGCTGTTGTTGGCGGAAGGATTTGTTTTCACGCTTCGCTTCGTTTCCACTCATCCCACAGGAGAAACCGTCCTGGTCATCGGTGCGGGCCCGTCAGGAATGGATATGGCTTACGAGATCTCCAAAAAGGCGGTCCGCGTCACGTTGAGCCATCACCTGAAGGACAAGCCGCAGACGGTCTTCCCCAGCAACGTTACCCTGAAACCGGACGTAGTGTCCCTGACGAAAACGGGGGCCGTGTACGCGGACGGGACCAGCGAGGACTTTAGTGTGGTGTGCTACAGCACCGGGTACAAGTACACGTTCCCGTTCCTGAGTGCCGACTGTGGCATCACGGTGCAGGACAACTACGTCCAACCGCTTTACAAGCACTGCATCAACATCCGCTATCCGACGATGGCCTTCATCGGGCTTCCGTTCTACGTGTGCGCGGCCCAGATGATGGACCTGCAGGCACGGTTCTGCATAAAGTTTTTCGGCGGCGACAAAGCTTTGCCAACGCCGGAGGATATGGCTGCCGATACGGCGGCCGAGATGGAGGAGCGCTGGAAGCGTGGACTGAAGAAACGGCAGGCGCACATGATGGGGCCGGTCGAGGACAGTTACTACGAGGATCTGGCCCGGACCGCCGACATCGAGCCGATCAAGCCCGTCATCAAGAAGTTGCACAAGATCAGCGCAATGCGCTTTTCGCAGGATTTGGTCAACTTCCGGAAAGACAAGTTCCGGATAGTGGACGATGAAACGTTTGTGAAGGTACAGTAATCGGCCGAACTGCGTGTCGCTGAAGGCAGAGAGGGGGGTAGCTCGTGCGTGACCAAAGGAACGACTGTGGGGATGTGATTCGTGATTACCTAAGATAAGCTTAGTACGGCCACTAGTAATGCCGAACCATAATATATGCCAATAAAGTTCATATGTCTAGTTTACACTATATGTTGCAATTCAATTTGCCAAGAACATGGTTCAGCTTAATCGGATTAACATGTCGACGCTTAACGACAACTAAGCCCTGTCGTAAACGAACGATCTTGTGATATGGAGTTTATTTTTCCATGGTATGACTCAAGAGGTTCTTGTTTGTTGTTGACCAGTACGCGCCCTGTTTACTTTTACTGGAGGCTCAAAACAACACTATAAGCGAAGGCCACACGGAAGTGTAACTCAATTAGTGGCCACGGTCCATTGTCTGCTCACATGTCGTCGAATCCATGTCATGTCATGGTGTTGTACAGGAAGCTGTGTCGATGCGTTTTTACATACTAGCCTCATGTGTTCATGTTTTTGCTTTACGAGCAAAGGTCCAATGCAGTTTCACAGCGCTAGTTTTATTATGTTATGTTATTATTTCTGTACCAAACATAGCTAAGAAATCCTGTTCTACGCAATATGCAAACAAACATTCGGGATTATTATTTCAGTTTCTGCGTAAAATACACTCCCGTATATTGGAAAGGCCAGGGACCCATCAGTAGAGACACGTTTGAACTGAAATTACTAATCTGTTGCACATATGGATGCGTCACAGGTCGTTTGAGTACATTTTTGTACAGATTTTGCATTTTTGTGAAATTAAATCCTAAAGCAGATGCGATCAAGATCGACTTGTTTTTGGCATTTCCAACTAAACAGGCTATGTTGCCCAAACCTGAACATCTTTGAAAGTGTTCAGAGTTTCAGAAAATGCTGCCATTCCGAAACTGTTGAAATAGCTTAAACGGCAACACTCTATTTCAAAACAATTGACAACAGCCTATCTATTCTTTCCCAAGCTTTTTTAGGTCGGATCGGGTTGATCAGACCTAGTACAGGGTGTGACCAGACCTTCGTGTTTGTCTTTCGCAAAGAACCAAACAAATTCTCCGATGGAAACACTCACTCTAAGAAACTTTCTACAAGGCCACGAAAGTTTCGTCATCCACTATTGAAAAAACGTCCTCTCGAAAGTGTATCAGATCGTCCACAAAGCGTTGGCTGCTTTCGTTGTGTAGTTTCGTCATAACCGGCGCGATCGGCTCGATGCCGGCCGTCCGTGCCAGATCTTCGTAGTACCGTCCCTGCTCCGGTCCCATCATGTGCGCATGGCGCCGCTTCAAGCCCCGCCGTCGGCGGTCCTCCATTTCCGTCTCCATATCGGCCGCCATACAGCTGGGCGACGGTAGCTGGCGGTTCCCGGTGAAGAACTGCAAACAGAAGCGCACTTGCAAGTCCATCATCTGAGCCGCGCACACATAGAACGGAAGCCCGATGAAGGCCATCGACGGGTGATTGATGTTGATGCAGTGTTTGTAGATCGGTTGAACGTGATTGTCCTCAACACGGACGCCACAGTCGGGGGCCAGGAAAGGAAAACTGTACCGAAAGCCGGTACAGTACAGCACAACGTCGAACGGTATTTCGTCGCCGTCCGTGAAGCGGGCACCGTTCTCCGTCAGAACGTCCACGTCGGACTGCTGCGTCAGGTTGTCCGGAAACGGAAACGTTAACCGATCCATATGGTGGCTGATGGTAACCCGTTTGGCCTTTTTCGCCAACTCCAGCGCTATATCCATTCCGGAAGGACCTGCACCGATCACAAGTACCGCTTTGTCTATCGTACAATAGAAAGGGCAGGATCAGGAACCCCTCCACTAGAGTAGAGCTCTCACGAAAGGCCTACCTTTGTAATGATCCGCACACCGGTAATCATGACTGTGAAGCTGCTGGCCACGGAACCGATCGTGCCCGCTGATCGTTGGAACGCTCGGTGTGTGATAGTGTCCGTTGCAAATGAAGATGAAATCAAAACGGTACGTGCACTTCGATCTGCTCTGGGTCAGATCTTCCACTTCGACCAGCCAACGGCCGTCATCGGTCGGACACACTTGAGTTACGTGATGGTTGAAGCGTATGTGGCGTTTCACATCGTAACGGTCGGCATAAAGTTTCAAGAACGATAAGATGTCGTCGGACACGATGTACGAATCCGTTTGGGCCGGTACAGGGAAGTCAGGATAACCCATCACCTCCTTCGGCAGATTGGTTCGCAGTCCTCGGTACATGCTGGTATGGACCGGAAGCCCATATCGATCGGTCCCCACGTCGTCCGTGTATACCCACGTGCCTCCGATTTGCTCCATCCGTTCGAAAATGGTCACCTGGGCGCCGAGATCCAGCACGCGCCGAGCCGCTGCAATGCCGGCCATTCCGGCCCCTATAATGCAGTAGCTGCTGCTGCTCATGGTCGCACTCACGACACGCTTGACACAACACGGAATTGAATTTAATCTCTCGCAGCACCAGCAACCCTCGGCGACTGTCCGAACCCTTGTTCGAATGTACCAGATTTATAGCCCAGCGAACAGCGAGCAGCTCCTGGCGGTTACGGAGGCCCGTTAGTAGCCGAGGCGTGTGGCGGGCGGGTGTACTGCATAACAGAATCGATTCAAACAAGATCAGATAATCAGATGGCGCTAAGGCGCGTACACAGTCATTGTCTACGATGGTCAGTGGACAGTTGCATTGCTCCGATGCAGCGCGGCTGTAGTGGAAGCGAAAGGGTAAGGACGCTAGACTAATGACCGCTTTCTGACGTGCGGTGCATCTTGCCGCGATTAAGTCGTATACAACTTCATTAACACAGGCAGTTTCTACACAAGGACAGGAATATGGCTATAACTGGACACTCGGCAAACACTATTTGAAAACATAACAGGGCCTTCAGAATTATTTCATTTTGATTTTAATTTTCTAACAAGCATCCTAAGACTACCAAATGAATTCAACGCTCCGAATCGGTCAAATTAATTTTAAGCCGATACTTGAAATGTAATTTGGATTGATCATTCGATCACTTAGGTGCAGTTCTAGGATTTTCGAGTATGCAAGGACTAATAGTAAGGATATAACTCAAACTAAGTATAACTGTTTAAAGCTTTGTGTGACAGGTCAAGAGTCTTTGTAAAAAGAAAAAAAGGACTTCATCGAATAGTTGGGAGATGGTTGAGCAAATCTAACGATCCAAACCTATACATCCCGTTGTGAAAGTTCCCGGGCCAACGTTCCGGTACATCAAATACCGCCACCGACATACCTAGAAGTCATGTTCTTGTTAATAACCAGAAAAAACCCCACCGTCATCGTAATGGGGGAATTCTTTCTACGTTCTCATGAATGGGAATAAACCAGTTAATTTGTTTTGATAAATCTATTTAAGCTTGTACCAGTTTAAATTCGAGCATGTTGACAATTTGTTAAAAGTAGTCACGTATGAACACCAATAATTCTTGTAGTAGTATTAAAAAAAGTCTTCGGGGAAGTTATTTCGCCATTTGTTTCGAAGAAGCTCAGCCACTTTTCGAAGTATTCCAAACTGCATGTTGCCGAAAATTTAAAAATCTTCACTTTATTAAATTTGGTTTAATGTTTTGTAGTGCTACAATGAACCGAGCACACAGTTTAGTTTCTTATTATTCAATTCTAAATAATTTTAAAACATAAGCGTAGCCCATTGTGCTGTTATGCTTTGTGCAAGCTAGGAACACAAACACAGACATTACGATGGGTCGTATGTTCCTCCCCCATACGTACACCAACCACTGCGCTATGTAGTGCCGGCCGCACTTTTGTTAATCAGCGAGGGTCAATAGAACGATGGCCTTATCAAAGCTTGGCGGCGTTCCTCAGTATCTTCCGAGATACCGCACCGTGTAGCAGTCGTACCGAACATTCGCCAACTCTTAATGGTAAGTCAGGAGCTGTGCTGTGTAGTAGACGGGCAGCACTTAAATTGTCTGTTCCAGTAGGATTCCGCTCCATCTTACTGCATCATTGGTGCCGGACCAGCAGGCCTCTGTACGGCCCGACATGCACTCCTACAAGTGGCCGACGCTTTGCAAGTGACCGTGTTCGAGCAAACAGACCAAATCGGAGGTCTGTGGGTTTACAACGATAGTACCGGAACCGATCGCAATGGGCTGGACGTTTACTCGTGTCTCTACGCAAATCTGCGTACGAATTTGGTCAAGCAGGGGATGGGCTATCCAGACTACCCGATCGACGAGCAGGCGAAAACGTTCACCACAATCTCGGACGTGATCCACCAACTGAACGGGTACACCGAGAAGTTTGGATTGCGACGGGTCATCAAATTCGAGCACCAGGTCCTGCGAGTGACCCGAAATTTTGCACGCAGTAACTGGGATGTAAGTAGGTTTCTGCCCGTGAGAAGCATCGCCAGTGATGAGTCTGGTCTGCGTTGCAGGTTCTGGTGAAAGATCTTCCGCGTGGTCAGTACAAAACACACAGCTTCGATTACGTTCTGGTGTGCAACGGTCACTACTCGTCCCCGGTGGTTCCCGAGTTTCGAGGTCGAGACGAGTTCACCGGACGGCAACTACACAGTCGCGAGTATCGGCGCAGTGAGCACTACCGTGATCAACGCGTCCTGGTCGTCGGAGGTGGCCACAGTGGGTTAGACATTGCTCCGGAGATTGCCGAAAACGCTACGCGTGTCGTCTTAAGCCACCGTTGCCCGCATGCTGCCCATACCGGTTCGCGGGTGGTCCAAAAACCGGAAGTCCGGTCCCTAACCGCAACCGGAGCGGTGTTTGTTGATGGCGAGGAGGAAGACTTCGATGTGATTATCTACTGCACCGGGTATCGCTATTCGGTGCCGTTTCTTTCCGCGGATTGCGGGGTATCGGTGCAAAACAATTGTATCAGCCCATTGTACTATCACTGTATCAACATTAATCAGCCGACGATGGCGTTCATCGGGTTGCCGTTCAACGCCTGTCTAATGCTGATGATGGATCTGCAAGCACGCTTCTGCCTGAAGTTCTACAGCGGTCAAAAGAACCTGCCCAGCCGTGAGAAGATGCTCCGAGCGTGGCAGGAAGATACGCGGGAGCGAGAAGAGCGAAAGCTTACCGACAAACTGACGCACATGTTGGCAGGCGATTTGCAGCAGAGATATTACGACGATCTGGCCAGGATTGCCGAACTGGAAACACTGAAACCCGTGCTGGCCAAAATGCACGCGGAGTGTATCAGTAGCAAGCTGGAGGATGTGAATTTCCGAAACTATGAGTATCGCATCCTTGACGATCACAACTTTATCAAGATTCCTTTGTCCGGAGACGACGGCACGGGAGCGCGTTGTAACGTATAAGTGTTAAACAGTTTAAACTTGGATGTGGTTTATTTCTTTGCAAATATTAATAGGTGTATAAAAGTATGTTTGTCCCCGTTCGTGGATATGCTGTCGTTAGGAATAATGAATTGTGCTTCCAAATCTATGATTTTGAACGGTTTGACTCCGTCAACTTAGTTTTTCGACTCGTCCCAGGTCCTTTCGCAGACAATCAACCTCCGTAAGGAGGCACTTGACAAACGTTTGCCCATCCACGATGCGGTACACATCGTTTCGATAGTGCTCCAGATCCTCCTTCTTCCGCCGACTACTGTCGTTGTGTATTTGGGTCATTACCTCGGGGATCGGCTCGATCTGCGCCCGTTCGGCCAACGATCGGTAGTACGCCCCCTGATACTCCGCACCCATCATGTGTGCTTGGCGATGTTTCATCCCTCTGAGCCACCGTTCATTCATCTCGCGATCGTGATCACGTTGCATTTCCTCTCCGGCCGGCATTGGCAACCGGCCGCTATAGAAAGCTACGCAGAACCGGGCCTGCAGTTCAAACATGAGCGTGGCGCACACGTAAAATGGTAGACCGATAAACGCCATCGTTGGATGGTTAACGTTGATGACGTGCTTGTACAGCGGGCGCACCCAGTTATCATCCACCTGCACACCGCAATTCGGATGCAGAAAAGGAAAACTGTACCGATAGCCGGTACAGTAGAAGATTACCGTGACCGCATACTGTGACCCGTTTGCACACTCGACCGCGTTGGGCAAGATGCGCACTACATCCGGTACCTGCACCACGTTGCCAGGGAACTTTAGGTGCTTCAACTTGTCCGGTACGTGGTGGCTAAAATAGACTGTTTCCGCTTGCTTTGCCGCTTCCAATGTCAGATCCGTTCCACTGGGACCAGCCCCAATAACGAGCACCGTTTGACCTTTGAAAACATCCGGGTTGCGATAGTCGTGGCTATGTAATTGACGGCCGCAGAACGCTTCTCGCCCCGGATACGACGGAATGTGTGGCGTGTGATAGTGACCGTTGCAGACGAGTACAAAATCGAACCGCTCTTCTTGAGTGGTGCCTTCGGGCAAGTTTCTTACACGCACATTCCACTGCCCTGTGACCGCCGGGTTCGGCCTTACTTCTTCTACCAGGTGCTCGAACTGTATGCGGTCCGTCACACCGTAGTGGGACGAGTAATCGCGCACGAATTGTAGCACTTCGTCCCAGCGAACGTACGAAGCGTCCTGCGGTGGCACCTCGTACCCCGGGAAGCCCATAATTTCTTTGGGAAGATTCGTCCGGAGACCCTGGTACATGCTGGTGTGTATGGGCAATCCGTAGCGATCGGTGCCGACCTCATCCGTGTAAACCCAGGTGCCGCCGATTTGGTCCGATCGCTCGTACACCGTCACATGACCGCCAGCATCCAGCACTGACTTGGCCGCGCAAACGCCTGAACTGCCGGCCCCGATGATGCAGTATCTTTTTTGCTGAAAGAATAAGCTCTTATTGGACCATCCGGAGGTTCGTTCACCGTACTCACCATGTTCGTGATTGAGGCCAACTTTGGAACTTGCGGTTTTGCGCAATCGTTGCGTGAATGCCGACTACCGATTACGATAGCACATAGCTAAACTTTCAGCTGATTTGGACTTTGTTGACAAACACGATCGCGTTCATCAGTGTGTTGGTGAATCCGTCGCAGCATGCTCACCATGGGAAAGTGGTGAAGAATTGGTGGTCAAACTCCGATCGGACATTTAGGCGAAATCGTGCGATCGGAAGCTTCACCTATCTAGTGTCAACGACAAAAAATAGGAGATTCACGCTACGATGCTAGCCAGCAGCCCACAAGTCATTCTACGATCTGAAGAAACTATTCACATATCCTGTCGAAGCGGTCGACTATATTTTTCTTTTTCGGAAAAATCAAACACAATCGCTTGAGGTGACCATTTGAATATAACAATTTCATTTTATTTAAGGTCGTAAACAGCTCATGTCAGAGTTCTTTCCCTTTATACTATTGCTATTCTAGTTTCCTTCCATTCGGCTGCTGTTGTCTAATAACGGATTGCTTGCTTTGGGGGAAAGATCATTTTCGCTTATGACGGCTTGTGTGGGGATGTGTCTTGTAACCTATGCAAAAATATGCTTCATGTTATGCGAATGCCAGTACGTGTAAGTATGTGAGGGGGTATGATGAGTGTTGTAAAAAACATTGCTCAATGTAATAACATTCGAAGACTTGGCTTCGGTGAATCGTATAATATTGCATATCATTTCCGTGTAAACTCCACCACAGAACCATCCCTTAATTCCGTGCAGGAAAATCTCTTTCCTGCGCCACACGCCGTTATTTTTGTGCATTTCGTTTCAACTCTGGTGGTATGTGCGCTTGGTTATTCAGTGATTATTTAAGACGTCTCTCGCTCTCTCTCCCTCTTTCCCTCTTTCATGTTTCATTTGTTTATCCAGCATGTATCACGATCCCAAACGTGATTCCACAGTGTCCCACTGCAAGTAATCTTCACGGAAAAATGGAAGATAAAACTTATACAATTAAGTTTCCATTATCTACGCGTTTGGTTTTGTCTTCTCGTTCACCACACACCGTCGCCGCCATTCCACTCTATCCTATCTACTTCATCTAAGCCTCCCCATTGAACATGCCACGGGGAGGCACTTTCAGGTCTTGCTCTTATCGCACTATAAATTAGTAAGTGTCAGCTTACAGATAAAAAAGAAACATTCATTAAAAAACGCAAATAAAAGTGTATACGTTTTTCCCTTAGATATAAGAAGATGAATCTCTAGAACCATAATTTGCCTCACCCGGTGTTCCCGATGTTACCCCCCAATTTTGTTAACTTAAAAACTAATCTTTCTTTGATTGTGCTTTAACTGCACATTACTTGCACATTGAGTAACATCATTCGTGTGATCAGTGAATTGCAGGTTGGCCCACACATCCTATGCGGCGCGCATTGCTCTAAACCTCGTGACAGGCATCGAACGGTGGTGCATTGTTTGCCAGAGACGGGGAGATCGGTTTCGAAAGAAGAGAAAAGGACGATACTCGGTACATATATGGTAATATTTTTTGATATTCGAAAACACACTTAAGCTACAACAACACGTACACTTACAACACACATACTTAGTGTCTTATTCTCGTGATTCTGTTCCGAAATTCAACAAATGTAAAAAAATACATTGCGGGCACTTTCCTAGAATGGCAAGTTTTCTTCTAGTTCCGGATACATCCGGGAAATACGTGGCGATGGTGAGGTTCGTGATGTTGCTTATCTAACCAATTGATCGTAGCCGTGCCACTACAGTGCTCAACAAATATTCGGGCGCCAGCATTGCGAGTTCACCGGTTGGTTTTTTTTTGTCAAGGAATTTAACGCTTTAGTAGCGTCGATAAAAAAAAGGAAATGTCAGAAGCATAATCACACGATGGAAGTTTTCCAGAGCATATTCTTATATCTCACGTACGTGGCTACAACTAATCTCAACCAATATACAATCGATTCGAATTGAAATATACATCCCCACCGCGACCATTAGGTAGTTTTTGCTTTTTCGAAACAGTAATAAACCCTTCATATTTCACAAACTAATCAAACTGAAACGATCGCGATCACCCTACCGTGTATTGGGTGGCGATCACAGTTGGAGATCAAAAAACGCGACCCATTACAGTGTACGCCAAAAACTGTGTCATAGTTGTTCGGGAAATATGACACAGATCAGAGTGGGCGCTGTGGTTTCATTAGTTTCATGTGTAAGTTTGTGTGTTTGTGTATGGTTTACTAATTACTCCAGTGCCTGAGTGCTTGGCTGTTGGGCTGCGGATATTGAGCACGGTTACTTGATTTCTTGCAATGGAACTACACAACAATCAATGGTAGGGACGGCTATTAGGTGCATACGTTTCATATCAGATCTGTAAAAAGGATTGGGGAAAAGAACATCGGTGTCAGTTTGGCGTTCGCTTGCACACACCACACACAGCTAATCGCATTTGTCAGAAAGCATTAGTCATTTGTTAGTTTGAAACTGTGTTTATGGTTTCTTTCCAAGTTGCTTCTGTAACACAGCATCGTCACCGGATTAGCATCGTTATAGGAAAGAGTTTTAGACGCACAGCTAAATCGAGTTACTAATTTCGAGTTCTACTACAGTACATCCGGGGGATATTAATGTGGGGAAGGGTTCTATGTTACACTTTTTTTGAACATTGCAAGAGCTTCACCACTACGACAGGTGTTCTACATAGATTATCAGTCAAGTTTATCAGTCGCATGCAACTGTTGATGGTGGCAGATTTACTTATCGAATAGGGGTCTCTTTTCTTTGTCTTCCTAAGCAATCATCACGAGTGATTATTGGCATTTTTGTTTGCCTTTTTGCGTGCCCAAGAGAGCAGGTGTGGTACGCAATGTGATGATCGGTTTATGTTAACTTGTGGGTTACTTTCGATGGATGGAAAACGCTTCAACGAAATGGCGAGTAAGACAAACTTTACGGTTTACTTCCCGAGGTACATGCAAAAACGGTTGGGTATTGTTTAAATCTTAGAACACTGTGGACTGTGAAAAACGATACGGTTAAAGGGAGACATTACACCAAAACGGATCGTTGTTGCTACTAAGCTTTCCAATTGTGTTCACGGACCAATTAAACTACTGCATGTGCAATTTGGGTAAAGCGTTGACGTGCGTAGGTCAAATATTTGGGCAGAATGTCGTTCATTCATTCATTCATTCCGGTGTGAACAATTTTAAAAAAATGTGTTACGATATTGATAAATTGCACAAGGAAGACACATCAGCATTTATGCCAGTCCGCAATCAATGCATCCTTCGATTGCACAACAATACAAGTAACAAAACTAAAAATACACATAATTCATTGCCTACTGATGGAACAACATGCAAACGACGTATGACGGTATGCTTGCGACTACAGTCGCCCGGAAATGGCCGCCTCTCTGTGAGCAGTGCTGCGACCGATTTCGTTTTATTCTGCCGCGGCCTCAGCAAACATCTGCCCAATGTCTTTGCTTTCGAGCGTGTCCGGTGAAAACGGCTCTTCGTAGGTGAGAAAACTGTTCGAGTTCGACACGGTCGTTTTGCGGCGGGTATCTTTCGCTTTGGCAGCGGGAGACGCGGCCACCGGGATGGTGGCTGACTTGACGATCCGACCCTCGGTACTTTGGGTACGATGGGTGGCCCCAATCACCTTTCGCTGCCTGTCGCCGGTACCCTCCACCCCGCTCACGGACAGATGCTTGACCGGTCTCCGTCGCTTGGCACTCTCGCGCTTACGGTCACCAGCACTTTCCACGATGATCACATCCGAGCTGGATTTCGATTTGCGCTTAACGAATTCGTCCGAAATGAAGATCAACTCGACACTGTCACTGGCGGCGGTCAGGTCAGGAGTTTTCGGTTGAGCAAACGGTTCCACATTGTTCCCGGAGCCAACTGACACGTTGTCGACGGATTTCGAAATTGATTTCACACTGCTTGCCGCACTGCCGACGGTGTCGACGACGATGGTTAGCATCTCGTCCGCTCCGTCGACACCGTCGAGCGTGGAGTTGGGCAGCTGGAAGCTTCGTATCGCTACCGGCCGCAGGGACAGTGTCGGTGGATTGCGCTTATCGATACACTCCATCGATTTGGAGATCTTTTTCACGCTTTTCTGCACACGGACGGATTGTTGGTCACGCAAGGACTGTCGGCGAAACTCATCCGATATGATAATGATTTCCTCGGCCTGCGCCATGCTGCGACCGTGCGTACGCAGCATTGGAGCCCTTTTGCGCGGTGGGCGCATCCCTGCCGCATGCTGCACACCGATCGAGCGTCGCTCCACCGTTTCGCTGTGACGCCGCTCGAGCGGTGGAAGTCCGAGCAAAGGGATAGGCGAGTTCGGTGAGGGTAACGGCGAGGCTGAGCTACCGATCAACGAGTCGTCCGCCCGTAGCCCAATACCGGAAGCATCGATCGTCAAGGGGTTGGGGGCGCGCCGTGCGATCGATTCATCGCGAGGCGAAGCCTGATCGTCGCGCTTGTCGTCAGCCACGCCCGGTGACGAGCCACCACCGGTAGTCTTAATGCTTACGATCTGAGTTAAAATATGATTGACGTCTAATGATAGTCTACACTTTGTACACGATGAGGATGAGCTATTCGCGGTGTCGTTCAGCTTGCGCACCAAGCTGTTCAGGTTGTCTTTGTTTAATGCTAACAGTTTCTTGCTTTTACCTTCTCTCCTGAACACACTTCGCTCCGGAACGGCGGCACTGGTTACGAGCTGCGGCTGGCTGCTGGGCAAGTCGCCCGGGCGATCCTCGCCCTCCGTTGGCGGTGGCGAGCAGCTTCGTTGCATCTGTTGGAGGTTTTCTTTGGAGATGTTGATGATGTTTTCGTTACAGGCGCACTTGCGAAACTTGAGGTTCAGTTCGATCATGCTGCTGTCGGAAGAGTAGGAGATGAAACCGTGAATGTCACTGTTCTGGCACAGTGACCGACGCTCCTCGTCCACGTCCGAGTTTTGGTGGAAGTGATCGACAGCGACTCCATTGATGTGGACGGTCGCTTTGGTTGTGCCACTATTCTGGCCGACGCTCACGTCACCAGCGGATTGGCGCGACTTTCCGTCGCCCAACGCTTTCAACTGTTGCTCCTCGGCCGTGTCCCGACCGTCACCATCGGACCGCGCAGAAGGATCGGCATCGGGTGCCACCGTGGCGGAGGAAGCGAGATCTTTCCCGCTGCCTCCGCCGTTCCCCTGATGCTAGAGAAGCTTCTCGATCGTCGATGCATCATTGGTGGAGTTGGAGCTGATCGTGATTGATGCATTCAGTATCTCATCATCTGACCGAGATAAAGCATACTTAAATTCATAAATTCATTACACAACAATGTAGATCAACAGCGATCTTACCCGTGTTTAGATCCTCATCATCTTCATCATTTTCGCCACTGTCCGCCTTTGGGCCATCGCCGTCACCTTTGGTACGCCTGCCACTACTGCCGCCGCCTCCGCCGCGCTTATTCAGCTTTTGTCAGTTGACCAGCTCCACTGACACGAACTGCTTCAGCCGCTCCAGATACTGGCTGTACATTTCCACATCATTGTGGCCAGCTCCTTCCACCCACAGCGGTTCCACTGCTCGTGGACACTTTTCGTAGATTGTCATGCCGTGGGAAAAGTCAATCACCTCATCCTCCGTACCGTGTATAACAAGCACGGGTGACGTTACTTTCGGCACCTTATCGATACTGTTCCGTTGAAGATGGCAGGAAAGTGAACAGAAAACTTAGACATTAGACTCAGAGTCACACAGGAAAGTGGAAGCTACGGGCCCTACCTTGGGAACGCATCAAAGAACCAGGTGCGTTTGGTGGCGGGGAAAGCGACACGCATACCGGACATGAGTGGTGAGTGTAGAATCACTGCACCCACCTCGTACCGGCTGGCAAGGTCCACCGTTGGCACTGTGCCTATGCTTTGGCCGTAGAGGATGATGTTTTCCGGGCTGATGCCGTACCGCGTTCGCAATGCGTGCCACGCGGAGTCTATGTCTGCGTAGAGGTTCTTTTCGGTCGGTTTTCCGGTGCTTTGACCATAACCTGAGTAATCGTAGCTGAAAATGTTACAATTTATGCGCTGTCCCAGCCCGATGAAAAATGTCGTCATCTGCCCGAGATCGACAGCGTTCCCGTGGGAAAAGAGTAGAGTGAATCTGGAAAATAAATGTTTCAAAAAGGACATTAGTAAAAAGGAGTAGACGACCCCCACCTCAAAGTAGTTCGCTTTCAACGGTACGAAATGAAAGTGTTTGCTTTATGTGAGTTGTTGAAAAAATCACAGCCAAGTTTAATTATTCAGTTCCTTATCTTAAGTTTACTTGTCGCGATTGAACTCGTACGCGCAACCTGATAACGCTGTTTCGTTTACACGTTTCTGCGGGGAAACAACCCCAACAAAGGGCGATATATACATTGTTTGTAAGAAAATGAAATTGAAATCATTTTCTATGTGTAAAATTCAAATTTGAAAGCGATTTGCAGTGAAGAATTCAGAATAATTTGAGACAATTCATAGCAGCTATTATCAAACGATGCTCACGGCACATCGACGCATGCAACCTGTGAAGCGTGTTTCGTTCGTTCGTCAAAATTAATGCAGAAAATATCCGTGAAATTTAAACATTATTTCTGACTCCGTGTTGATTTTTTTACTGCATCCAATTATGCTTGAAATTAAAATTAGGCTTATTCAAACTAAACAAAGTGTTTTGTTTTTTTCAATAACAATCAAGTAATCGCTCGACTCCCGTAGCCTACTAAGTTCCGTAACCGGCAAGCAACAGTTAAACACGCTGAAAAAAGGCACAAAATAGGGCAAATTGAAGACCGTGGTGCAAAAAAAGAAGGTTAATCCAAAAGCTAACATTTGGCGAAAAGTGGAGCTTGATTAGGCAACCAGATACAGCGCGGCCACCAGAGCTTCGGCTAGCATAGGTGGTAATTGATTTGCCAAACTCCGGCACAGGTTGCGGTGCTGGCGCCCTAAACATTTCGATAAAGTGATGCCAGTGGTAGTAGGCCGAGGTAGCGGAGAGGACGATGACGTTGGCACTGAGCGCACACATTTGCTATGTCGCCCGCGACTGGCCCGCCGTAACGGAAGCTGACATCAACCACCATTAATGCCGCAGGGCTCACGACGGGTCGGAGAAATTTAGATTAGAAATTTCCCCTGGATCGCACCGCAATTTGTGTCCACTGTGATATGGTGCTTCCCGCGGGGCCTGTTGCCAGCGGTTTTACGATGATGATTCGCTTTTATGCATCATCGCGGCACTGAGCAGCATTAATGATTGGCTCATCAACGGGAACAGCTATGTTGGAGCGTTTCACTTGGCCCGCTATCATCGCATTGGATCGAAGATGCGATCATGTTTTTTCTGTCCAAATTTAAATAAAGTGCACCCAGTACCTCAATTTATGGCGCACAGTGAGGCCTTATTCTAAATCAACCATTAACACAAACCGGCCAGACCACTGGGCAGTAATGTGCGACCAGATTGCTAATATACAGTCAGCGTGTAGCGTAAAAGCCGTTTTTACGAGACCACAATTCGTAAACACAGCTGTAACACGGGCGCAACGGCCGTCTAGAGAGATAAAGATAGCCCAGCGTAGAGCCCAGTCAGTAGTGGAGATGAGGAAATGAAAGGAAACGGCGGCGACGTTCGTGGCGAAAGCCCACGCGTCTTCGCTTTGCGTAACGCATTCCCAGCGTGACTTCGGGTGTGATGGAATGTCGCGTTCATGCTCTCATGTGGAACAAGCAGTGCAGTTCGGACTCCGCAGCGCCTGGGAGCCAAGTAGTTGGACTCGGTTGGACAATAATTAATTTATCTTGCACCCCCTCCGGCCCATCTTCCTCCCACCCTGCACTCACCGGGCGTTCGCGCTGCACTTGACAAACAGACAGGCGATCCGATTGCCGCGGGAAGACCGTGCGTAAAACGCCTCGAAGCATTCCTTCTCCCGGTCGCTGTACTGCCAGTCGGCCTTATCGTACAGTGTGAGGGTGAACTTGCTGTTGCTGGCGTCCGCTTCCGGTTTCAGGTCGTAGCTTGCCTCGGGCGGGAGGAAGGCCAACTTCGACGCGATCCGACCGGGGCACGGCGGACAGCAGAACAGGCAGCACAGCTCGCTGAAGCTCAAACCGTTCATCTTTTTCTTGTTGGCGCCTGGCGCTTCGCTCGTGTCCGCTTCCGTCGCCGCCGTCGTCGTCGTTGCCGTCGTGGCGTTCACCGCCGCACTGTCCTCCCGTTGTACGGTGGCGGAACGGCTGCTGCTGCTGCTACTGATTGGAGCTTGGTTCCTCTCGCGTTCCAGTTTGGCGCTTTTGGGGACGGTTTTAGCAATGCGCCCCTAACCGGAATGGTGGCTCCCGCCGACGGAGAACAATCGACTTTCTCGAACACAATAGTCACAACTGCAGCCGTGCGCTTCAACCGAGGCTTTTCTCACCGCGCTGATGCTGCCGATGTTGTTGGCCTCATTCGTTTGCACGCACTGTGAACGGTGGCTGGGGAAGAGTATACTACCGAACTACTACGAATTTTGGGGAGATTCAGCGGATCTGCATCAAGCACTATCTCTAGAATATAGTCGACTACTGCCAGAACGAAGGATCGAGGGGCCTAAAATGGCCATCACTTTGAGGCTCGTGGCCTACGCAAGATTCACTTTCCACATACGACTGGGCACACACATACGCTACACAGAGGAACACACGGAGGCCACTTGGCTGCCAGACCTGGACAACAGCACCACCCTTGGCGAGAGAGATTCACTAGAGAAGAAGCTTACACACTTCTGCACGCACACCAAACTAAAGGTAATCTGAAACTAGACACCGAGCGCCCTAATGTCATGGTTTCCGTGATGGGTGCGGATTTATGGAAAAGGCTGTGCAATTCGTGGCCAGTTTTTCCTTGGCGACACGGTCAGCTTCTTTTGTTTTTACTCGATGCCTCTCCTTTCTCGTCCAGCGTACGAGGCAGCATCGAAAATGACAGCGCTAGAGGACCGCGTTTGACAGCAGCCGCCAATGTCGACAACGATGTTTTGGGTTGTTTGTCGACCACGGTTCGTTTGCTATAAAATATAATCGCCATAAAATTTTCAAACGACCGTTAGAAAATGTACACGTGGATAAGGCGAACCGAATTTAGAGGAAAACAAGCATCACCGAATTTGAAAGATTTTAACCGTTAGCCGCTAGAAGGGGCGTATCCACTCGGCAATTAATTGATTAAACAAAAAACTCGGGATGAGTGTTAATTATGAATGTAATTCATTTTTCACCGTTGGTTAGAACAGTCTGCTGACAAGAAATACACTTTGTTTGTGAAAACAGTGCGGCTTTCTGTACAGAAATTAGATATCTTTTCGCAGTGGCAAAGATTTGAGTAGATCATCCGACACGATGCACCGATAAATCGGTTTTCAAGCGCAAGACGACAGCTCGAACCCTCAAAACATGCACTTGAGACCTGAAGACATTAAATTAGTGCTTGCTGTAAAACACCAATTAATAGTAAATAATCCAAGGTGAAAACATGGCGCCTTGCTCTTCTTGTGATACTTTTTTAAAATACCCCGAAAAGCGTCTATATGGCGTTAGTCCACCCATGCCACCCAGGCCCACCGTAAAGTGAACTGTGAACGACGACGGGGGTAAACTTAATAACCCGAAGAGCATGTCTGGTCGTTCTTCCGGCACCAAACGCCAACAAACTTGGTTCTACTAATCACGTTAAAAGAATAATTGAATAATTACTTGGCTAATGGTTGTTTCCGAACATTTTAAGGAGAAATTTTTCCGGAGATGAATTTGACGGAATCGCACTGAACGCGTTCGTTTTCGACTAAGTTCAGCCACTTCAGTCAGTTTACAGGAGGTTGAATTTTCATGAACGTGTTAATTTTGTTACGTTCCAAATCGGGCATTGAATCCGTTCCTAGAAATTCTCTGTTGGTTTTGATTTAATTGAAAATATTTATACTTGAGCACCAGGTTCCAAGAAGAATATTTTACTCGTTTTAAAATTGTAACAACACCGTATAGGTAAGCTTCCGCTCTCGATGGTGTAATCATTTTGGCAGGTCTTTGAATTACTCTGTGAAATGATATTGTTACTTGAAAGGTAGAAATTGTTTACCAACATATCAGTAGCAACCATCGTTGATTAATTCCTCCCATCCTTCTCAAGACTACTCACCGTAAAGTTACAGACGATGACTTGCTTTATTTATGTAGGACTTCATTTACATTCAATTGAACCTCGGCACCCATGACCATAAATCGAACACAAAAGAAAACGGCAACGCGTCCGGATTATTTTCATTGGATTGTATTTTAGTTGTTGTTGTTTTTTTATTCTCTCCTTATTGATATATTGTATATTTTACAGTAGATTCTGGTTTGTATGTTGTTTTGCTTGGTTTCATCTCGTTTCTTCATTCAGGCGCATTGTTTTTCTTCTTCTCTTTTTCGTGTGTGCTCGGGGATGTGTTCGCACAGACACACGCACCCACACAGCACTGTATCAGCTCTCGTCATCGAATTGTACTTCATTCTCTATAGTGATAAGCCACCATTCGCCATTCGGAGGTGTCCTCTCGCCGACGAATGCTGAAATAAATAAGGGTTTCCACGTGCGTGGTGTGTCTTGCAGCACTAATCGTAATATCGATCGCTTCTCCCGCGGCGTATTTCACTGTGATTTAAGATCTAATTGATTCATCCACACCCTTTCTTTCGTCCGTTTTCTATTCTAGCGTCTACCATTTGTCACATCGGTTTTACATTTAATCGCAATCGCAAGCATGGCCGAAATCTCGGCTCTCGGGGTCCGGCTCAGTTTCGAAGAATGGCTCGAGGATTCAAATACTACGCGCGCTTACGCCTACCAGAAAGATTGCTTGGAAATCATTTACTAAATGATTACATGTAAATAAGTCTCCTCCCATGCGTGCTCTCGAGCATCCGCGGGTGTTTTGGAATGTTGTTTGCACGAATATTGGCCTCTCGTGAATGGAAAACACTATCTCAGTGCAGCGCAGGAAAATGGATGGCGCAAAGGAAAAATATGGCGGCTGCTGGTGTGTTGTGGGTGGTGCGCGTTAGACTTCCATCAGTTTGTTGCACTCTGAGCATAGGTAACCCTCGCTGTGGGAAGATTGTGATAAATCCGGCTCCGTGAGGCTGTCGATCCTAGCCGCGTCTCTGTATGTGTTATTTGTTATTAAATATTTTTAAAGTGATATGAAAAAAAGTCAGCCACTCGTCGTGCTTTTTATGGGGCGGTTTCTGCTTCATCGCACAAAAATCTCCTTTTCCGAGTGAATTATTACTCTTCAACGTGCAACCGTCGTGGGGGGGTTTTGCAGGCGAGGCGCGTTATCGGAATGGTTGAATGAAGACAGAAAGTGAGGGCAACAGAGCGGCAGCCATAAAGCTTTATCGCTTCGTTTGTAGGTCCTAGTTTTACAGTTTGCTTATATGTTACTTTCGTTTACATGAACCAGTGAGTGAGTGAAATGTGTGAGTGTGTGGAAGGTTTTCGATAAAATATCCTTTCTTCTGCGGGGACTCGAGGCCCATTCCTGTATCGCTGAGATGTTAACGGTATTTTGATTCTCTCTTACTCTCTTTCTCTTTTGCTTGTTCCGGCTACACTACGGCTTGGGTACTTAACAGCATCGTCTCATCGACTATTAATCGCAACTATCTTTAACCTCTCGTTTTTGTGGTCCCGTAAAACAAATAAGACTTAAACGCGGACAGCAGCAACACAAGCCCCAACAACACTGCGCCCCTGCCCCAGTGGGTAGTAGTGAAGCGTGGTTCTGTTTGATTGACATATGATTGGTGGTGGTGATGGTGGTTCTCGCTGTCGCGTCCCTATTGTTCCGTCTGATTGCGCCGATTCCGTGTAGAAAGGGATGGTCGTTATGTTAAAGCTCTCTATTTACACACACGCACCTGAAACACGCGGAAAACTCGAGGAAAGATGAGCAATAGTGTATATGAAATATGTTTAAGTACCTACGGTACTGCGGTACGAGTGATAGCTACGTGTGTGTGGGGGGGAATATAGGTGATAAGTTCAGGTTGCATATTTTTGCGTGATTTTTATGGACGTGGACGTGCTCTCTCTCTCTCTCTCGACAATTTTCGTTGGACTCGAATATGTATTTAAATGGTGTGTGGTATGGTGGTTGGCTGTGCCGCAAAGTGGTAGCACAAGCAGCAGCATTGGAAATCTCTCAAAATGTGTATGTATTTCGTTTCGCCTGGTTGGCCACAACAGTCCCCGCTTGTATGGCCATCTGTTGTTTTGCCCTACACTTAAACCATAGTCGCATTCGAGTAGTCAATTACTGTTCAATCGGCACATTGTTTTTGTTTTGACGTTTGTCCATCGGTACGCTCGGTCGGCCTACTTTGATGACTAACGTTTGTCTAGTGCCTGTGTGTGTGTGTGTGTGGCAAGCTTTCGAAAGAGTGCATCAAAATAGGTTTGCTTCTGTGACGACACTCAAACGTTTGTCCTATTGTTGTTTCGTGGCCACAAATCCTTATCGTACCTAGCTGCACTCCTAGTGTTCACGTTGTTGCTCTAAAGGTGGTTGCTTTGATCCTTTAAAAATCCTTCAACCCTTCAGGATTTACAATTTAAAAAAAATTCCCACCGAACCTAGGTTTACTCTGCAGTGTTCGATTCGCTCGGCCTCTACTCGGCTCCGGAAACAGGTTTAAGTCTAACTAAAGTCGATCGTTCAGGCTCACCCGCCCGCCATCTTGTCTGATCGGGTGGTCAGGCTTACTTGAACGAAAGGTGAGAGGCTACTACTCTATCGATGCTGTGGAGCGTGCTTAAAATGAGTATTTTGTTGTGGTCGACCAACTGTCATGGCGGGACGCGTCTACTCTGCTGTCATGCGACAATGACCCACTCCACTGGGGAGCACAGCTTCCCCTGATCGTGATCGTTCGTGTGTGTGTGTGTGTGCAATTTACAATAGATTAATGGCAAAACGGTAATTGAGGCCGACTGGTGCACGCCGTGCTGCGCCGACCAAAAATGCCTTCCGTTGAGCGAGGCCAGGGCGTCAGATGGAGGAAGTGATAATGGTTTGTTGGGTGGTTTGCAGAGGAGCCACGTCGCTGGTGGCGCTGTTACGAACTTGTTACGACTTTTCATTGATTTATAGCGCCGTGGCGGCGACGGCTGAGAGCGGAAGTGACGCAAATCATGCCACCACCGATACGATGGCGGCCAGAAACGATGGCAGCAGTAGCAGGCGCGCAGTAATTAAAACGGTGAAAATGGAAAGTGTCCATGATTTATGGAAGTGGCTGGCGGACGGCGCCCCGCCGCTGCTGCTCAGCATGCTCTTATCCAGCAGACCGGCCCCGTGGACCGCCGGCTGGGCCGACGGCTCCAGCTCCATATCTGCAACGAAAAAGCATGTGCATGTGAGGGCAGAGTGAGCAGGGCAAGAGTTTCAGCGGGAGGCCGGTTGGTTGGCCGTGAAGAAGATATCAAACCCCCGAGACCCCAGAGGCACCAGGGGGAGGGCACGTCGAGCCGATCGGCGGGATGTTCGTCGGGAGCCCCGCTAAAGGATAGCGTTAGTTGAGTACGCGGGACAGAACGGGACAGACTGTAATTAGCAAGCGGTAATTGGAGGTTTTGTTGAGCGCGGTAGTTGTTGGGACAACCACCGAAGGCGGGGCGGCACTGAATTAAGTAATTATGTTGTTTCCTATGAATGGGCACAATAGGACACCAATGAGCAATTACAGCGCGACCACCGCCCGCGACCCGCGTGGCTCGGCTCGGCTCAGGAAGCACTTTGGCGGGCTTCTTGCGGTTGCGGGCCCGAATCCGGCCCGTTATGGGGTGCTACCCCATTATCGGTAAAATATGTGGAACGCGCACGATAAGGTCCCGTCAGCCGTCTACTACTACTGCTACGCAACGCGCAGGTATGCGTAATTACTTGGGACAGCAGGAGAAAAGGATCCTGCGTAAAATAAACAGTGCTAAAATATATCGTGGGCCTCATAACCAGAGTGGCACCAGTGAGTCCTTGGACCCCTAGTAGTGTGAGGAGCGGCTTGCGAGGAGTGAGGTTAAGCCGATAAAAGGTCCGTAGCGGCTGTGGTGGCGTGAATTTGTTGGCCCCTAGCACGCATCCACGCCCTGGAATGTGGTGTGGAGTTGACAGTCAGTGGCCGGGCAATTTATCGATGCGCCACGGACCAGCCAGTTGGGGTAGTTTTGTCAGAACATGTGTCCTCCAGCCGGTCTAATTGAGTAGAAAACTTATCTGGTTACAACCGCGCGCATGCAATCAAGCAGGTTCCGCCGGAGGTGTCCTTTAATGCGCAAAGTCCCGCGTATGTCCTGGGTGCTCTGTCGTGGGTGTCCGGATTCCCAGGACTTACCTTCCGAGCGGGTGGAGAAATGGAATATGCTCGACAGCTTGTTCCAGCCGTGGTCGTTCCGGGCTTGGACACGCGCCTCGTAGTTGCTGGCCGGTTTCAGGTTCCTCAGCTGGAAGCTCATCCGGTGCCGCACGGTCGGCTGGTACGGCGCGTACGGTGGGACCATGTTGTAGAAGTTGAGGTTGTGCGCCCCGTAGTCGTTCATCTCCGGGATGACCACGTTCTCCCACTGCTCCCCACCACCACCGCCACCACCACCGGTGCCGTGGTGCGCTCCACCGACACCGGTGTAGGGCGCGTTGTAGAGGTGGCTAGCGCCCCGGTCGCCGTAGATGTGGTTGTTGTCCAGTGGTTTCTCGTGGTGCAGCAGGTGCATGTTTTTCGCCGCCAGCCGAAAGAAGAGCCGATACTCGCGGATCGGCGAGTAGCTCTGCACCGTCCAGGAGATGTTGTACTGGTCCCGGTAGCTGCTGAGCGTTGGCTGCGCGCGTCGCAATGGAAGAAAGGAAAGCACAAGCATTGAGGCGAGCGTTAAACGTCAGACCCAACGCCCCCAAAAAGGTCCTTAGGTCCGGCGTGACTTCGCCGAAAATCCTGAGAGCCTCCTCAAGGCCCACAAGGTTCGGTTTAATTTGGTGAATATGATTAAAAACATGAAACTGGGCCTCCCATGGGTTGGGTAGTTCTTCGAAGGTCACAAGACTCCGACTCCGGCGTCAAAAACTAGTCAGACGACGACGACGACGACGACGACGGCTAGACCACAGAAAGGGGAGATACCCCGGCTCCCGGTGGACCCGGATGGTCCATTCGCAATGATTGATGGCGGATTAAAATTTAATTAAAACCGCACGCACAAATTCTTCAGATCACTCGAGAGGCGAAAGGATTCAGCTTCCCGGCCCGGCCCGGTCGGTCGGTC
Source organism: Anopheles cruzii (assembly GCF_943734635.1). Lineage (NCBI taxonomy): Eukaryota > Metazoa > Arthropoda > Insecta > Diptera > Culicidae > Anopheles > Anopheles cruzii. The sequence continues at coordinate 22,983,301 of NC_069144.1, forward strand.
GGTCGGTCGGTCGGTCGGTCGGTTGCTGCCGGCACACCATCGGCCATCGGCACACCCCGGAAACGATGGTGCCGAGCCGACAACCGACCGACCGACAGCTAACGAAGGAACCGGAACCGGCTCGGTGGTGGGTACTTACCGAATCAAAGTAGCAGAGTGTAGGCGACCCACTCAGGACGAGGGAGCCACGGTCCTTGCCGAGCGCGTTCGATGCCTGGCAGGTGTAGTTACCGAGATCCGAGTATGTCACATTCCTGATAATGAGACTGTGCTTGTTGCCACGGTTCTGTGAGCGAGACGGCGAGAGCGAGGCCATCGAACCGTTGCACGTTGTGGTCGGATGATGGAAAGTGCATTTTCCAGTGCAGGATCCAGGGTTTGATGTGGCGCCGCGCGTGGTCCCGACGGTCCCGAAGCGAGGTGGCAGGCAGGCCAAGTTGATTGACGGAAAACGGGAAAATAATTAATTAAATTGTATCGATGCGATCGATGGCGGTGGTGGTCGTGCGGCGGGGAGTCGCTGGGAAGTGATTATAAATATCAATAACGGTTCCACCGTGCAGCGGATATTGCGTTATGCCCTCTCTCGGGGACCTCTGCGCCGGCTCCTTGAAGGTTTCTGCTGCGCTCTGTCTCTCTCTCTCCCTCTTTGGTGCCGGTAATTGATCGAGAGCAATTGAGAAGACGCGACCCATTCAATTTTAATAAATCTTCATCGGGGTCAATCGATGTGTTGCGGCACCTAATTAGAAAACGCAACGCCCTCGGTCGGGTCGTAACTAGTGATTTGATTATCTTACACCGTACCACTGCCGGCAAGGATGCAAAGTAGCAGGGCAATCACAATCGGAGTGGGAACCACTCGGAGTCGAGTCGTCGAGACCAGGAAAGTCGTCTGACTTTACCCGGCATCCTGCGCTAGTTCATCCCCGCCGTACGCCCCGTTTGAATGATTATGTATTTATGAGCAGCGCATGTTTCACTCACGGAGCACTTATTCGCTTTGTCTGCCCTGCCGCAGAATCCCCAGAATACTTGCGCCAGGACGACGCGTTCGCCCCTCTCCACACACGCCCCCCTTTTGGATCGCTTATCGGCGCCTTGGCAGCTCGCATGGCAAAAGCATAAAAGCACGCGCGCGCCCCGTGACATGATGCTCCGTGTGTGCTATCATGCATCTTTATGCTGTTTGTGGCGTGGCGTGGCGTGGCATGGGCCCGACGCTGTCTATCGCTGTAATGAATTATTAGAACAGCAGCCGACGGGGACCATCGCATTTGTCACCCGTCTACCCGTCGTTGTGGGTGGCTGATCTCTGAATGCCGTCCCGGTCTCCGATCCCCGAAAACTGGAGCTGGGACTGGAGCTACACAGTACAGTCTCTCCGGTGGCGTTGGTGGCGAGATGGATGGGCACCCCGACTTCGACAAGTCTACGTGTTGTTGAGTAAATTAAATTGAAAATACTTGCGATTCCACCACCGGCCGGCCGGCCAGCCAAACTCCAGACCGGCATTGAGGGCGTAAATGAATAGGGCAATGTTGGCGGGACGCGACGGCGGAACCTCTCAGCGTAGCGTTCGCGCGCCATATTGTGGTGCTGTTGTTAGTAGGACTTAATATTTTATGATCAAGTCGTACTGCTCCGTCCGCGCCTGGCCGCGTGTTGCCAGCACGCGGTGTAATTTTATTACACCGCGGCCGACCCGACCGAGAACTTGTGCCGCCTAGGAATTGGAAATCCTTTCCTCATCCGGTCCGCCAGACACGGCACGGATGAAGCAGCAGAAGGGCGATCCGAGAAGCGAGCTTTTTAGCGGATGTTTTGCAGCACACGGCCGGACGTCGGGGTGATGGGGCCGAGGGTTTTTAAAGACCCACCCAGTGTCCACCCGGTCCGAGTCGGAGGAGTCGAAAGACATCAGCAGAGAATACCGCAAGGATGCACCCCGCGCAAACGATGCAAATGATGGCGGTAATGAGCGCGTAAGCAAATGACGACGGCAGCCGACTTGTTTTGCACAAAACTGGACGCGAGAGGTGTCGGACCATCATCTCGGTGTTGTTTGATGATGGGCGCCCCAAGAATTCGGTCCGGTATTCGGTCCAGTCCGGTCGCTGCGGCGGTCGCTTTTTGCTCCGTCGTTCACTTCTTCGCGCGGTAATGGCGACACATATTTTAAGTCCGGACGCCCGACACCCCAGACTCCCGACCCGCGGGTTTTTTGTTCCTCCTTCTGGGGCCACCAACCACGAGGCCGCTACTCAGTGTGTGTGTGCGCCCGCTCGCCGAGGAGGTAGTTAATTTCTCCTCCCGCATAAAGCAATTAAAGTGAATAATGAAAATGAACCAGCCTCGCCAGGCCGGAGAGGCTGGTGGCGGAGGCGTTGGCGTTGGCGTTGGCCTCTGCATTGGGACGCGCGCGGACGAAAAAAATCATTAACATGCTTTACTCCGTGTCGTCGTCGAGAGGGCGCGTGGGTTCCTTTGGGGCGCGCGGACGAGGTGTACTACGTCTTGCATAATAAGTGAAGAATATTACTCTTTTCGTCCCTCGGGCCACGGGTGCTGCACGAATGCAGGCTCGCTCGCGGGGCCACGTCCTGGGCCCGCCAGGCTTCTCGCGGTTGCCCGCTACTTTCACTAAATAATTATTCATAATACTTTGCATATCAGCCGGGAGACGGTTACTATCGTGTGACATCAGCTTCCTGACATGCGGCGCTCCGGCAGAACCGACAAAAGGGTGCATGAGGGAGCCGGGCTGCACCTCGGTATATTAAAGACATTATTCAAAGTTAATTATTAATTGAAATGTGAGATAGAGAGAGAGAGAGAGAGAAAGTGAGCCGAGCGGCAGAGCGTGCGTTATTAATTTATGTTCTAAAGCACACGATAAAGCCCGGTGTACTGGCAGACCACAAAGTGATATCTTGCTTTCGTCGCCGCCATCGTCGTCCTCGCGTTCCGGCAGCGTCGGGAATGAATTTGTCGACGGAGCGGGTAATCGACTCTTCAGATAATAAATGGCTTGGGCGTCGGGACTCCCGGTGATGGAGCGACAACCGGTAGCGCTTTCGTTTGCAAACGACGACGGAACTATCAGCATCCTCCCAGGGAGAACCGGGGAGTTGCGTGTAATATTACGCGGGAGCTGGGACTCCCAGCTTTGCCCAGCCCACGGATAGGCTTCCGTAGTCTGTTAATGATTCATAATCATGACAATTAAGCCGCTTAGTGGCTATAAAACCTACAATGGTTACAATCCGTCCAAACCGCCCCTAAAGGCAACGTACTTTTGGTCGTTTTGGGGGCACACAGTCCTCGGGTACATGTGATTCATAAAATCGACAGCATCATCACAATCGACTGACAGATTGGGTTG